>NW_025777260.1:0-99873 GCF_021130785.1 Homalodisca vitripennis
TAGCTATCACAAAGTTAAAAAGTGTTTACTAATCTGCAGTAATTATTGGCTCTATTGGCCATCAAGTGTAAGAGTCACTGATGGCAAATAACTTATTTTAGTAATGTTTAATGTTTGTTTAAGAATAAACCAACCGCGGGTTAGCACAGCGGCAGACATATTAACGCAAATCGGTGTGTGGATTCTTGTGTCATTTTTTTTAACATGATTCGACTCTTCAAATTCAGAAGCAATGGGAAGGTTACAGATAAAAAAGTAAAGTTAAAAAAGGTTGTGGTTTTTTTGTTATTAGCGTTATTAACATGTACTACTTGTGTAAAAATCTTGTTTGAAGCACTTGTAAATAAACTTTTCCATTATTATTTTAATTATAAAAACAAAACAATGCTGGAAAATAGATTGTATTACAGTACTACATCTTCTCATTTTGATCATTTTTATAAAATATCTTATTCGATACGAGTTAAAACTATAGAAATCGAAATTACAATTTCGCGTCACGAATTATAGTACAAGTTATAGCTAAGAAAATTACAGTTTTCCTCATAAATAGTGACTTCTTCACTTCTCTGTTCAACCATAGACTAAATCTTTCTCTATAGAAATATAGTCTGTGGGGCAATCTTCATACAACTACTCCTGTGTCTTTAAGTTCAAATAATTCACAAAAATATCCATAATTTATATGTAGAGTAATCTTATTACCTGTCTTCATGTTTACAGCTGACATTTATTAAGCACTATTGTAACTTTATATTAATTATATTAACAAATTAATTATAACATTTATAATAATATTAACTATAAATACGCCTGTACGATTATTAAGCAAATATTAATCAAAATACCACTAATTATTTAAGAATACTATTAAAATTGTATACAAAAATGATTTTTTCTAGCCTTTTCTACCGTAAGAAAGTATTTAAAAAACTAATTTATAGTTTAATTACATCTAGTTCAACCTGTATTTTTATACGTAATTTTAGAACATAGTTTATTAGCGTTGCATTTAGTCTTCTGCTTGTCGCATTATGACTACGAAAAATCTACCTCATTATCGAGTTTATGGGGGCAGTAAATAACATTTTTGAAAATTATCAGTTTCGTATCCAATCCTACGTTACTTCTTCAGGACTGCAAAGCAATTCTCAACCTTACTGAAATAGAGAAATTGCTCCGAACATCCTTGATTTCATGGTCATTGAGAGAAATCCTCATTTCCATACTTTATCCTACATCACTGCTTAGAAACCTTGTAGCATTAGGGTGAATAATAGAAATCCGTTTACTTTTAGACAACAGTGTAATTATTTCGGTGTCAAAGTAACATAAAAAAGTATACTTGCCTCCAGAAATTGGTGTACCTCCAGTATATTACTGATATTAAAGTTAGGTATTCAACAACACATACTACAGATACGGTAAATGCCGTATGACTATCAGGAGATCAGTGTGTACAGTCATACTGTAGGTGATATTTATTACCTTCGCTATTGAGAGTAATATTGTCATTTGTCTTCTTAGACTAAACAAATTGCTCTAAAAGTAGTATAAAAATGCAATCTAACGTTTGTGAATTGAACATGAAATTTTTATTGGATATGGCTCAGTGATAGAAAATTACCAGGATTGTAAATATTTTTCAGGTTATTTATCCACTTGAGGCAGATATTGGATTGCAAATTTCGAAATGTAGTGTTGAAACATGGAATTGTGGTGAACAATTAAAAGTGTTCGACAAAATCCCTGACTCCTTCAAAAGTACTTACAGATTATAAATACAGTTTTGTGGTGTAAAAATGTGTACCACATTAGGAAAGTAAGTTCACTAAAGATAGTAGGGTATGTTAGAACAGTAAGGTGGATTGCAGGTAGTGAAATAGTGTAAAACGTAAGGGTGAACTATTCCGGTATAAATAAAATGCACTGCAGTTAATGAGGTACTATAATAAATTCTACGACAGACAGTGAGGGTACTTCACTATAACAACGTGTATTACGTGATAGCTAGGTTTATTAATAACAAACTGAGAAATTTCAAATAAGGATTCTAAAAATCATTCCATCCTTGGTCGAGAGCGTATTGTCAAATTTACCATTATCGTAAAATATGGAAAGCCAGTTTTTGCAGCATTCATCATCACGATTCATGACCTTGCCAAGAACACTCCGTATTATCCATTTTAAAAATACATAAAAAACCAGGGCAAATTTTTATATTTTAAGTTAATTTTAATATTCAGGGAGAATTAAAGGGAGGATGTTATTAGATTTCCTCGTTAAGTAAGGATAACTAACGAGTAACTAATTCAATCTCCCAGTTATCGCTCGAGGAGTATGATCGATTACTCGAGAGCGAGGACGCTGTCAGCGCATTGTTTGAATATTACCTGCCTCAGGATTGAAAAGTGTCAGTCTCTTACGTAATAAACATTTACTACCTTAACAATATCCGTAACATATTCCAAAGTTTTAATTTCATAACTTGTATACATAAGTATCAAACAAATTACACAACTGCAATTAAAAACTTTTATAGGATGTTTTGCGTTTTTTTTAGGTTTAAAGTTAGCAAGAACGAAAAAAGGTTTTAATATATTAAATTTGTATGCTATAAACTAAATATCGGGTGCGTAAACGTATTATTAAACTCATACTGTATTTGTGTTTTAACTAAAATTGTTCTTTCAATTATTATTTCTCATTTAATTCCAACAATAAAAATCTGAAACGCGATAGTAAATAGATGGTTGAAAGAGGTAGGGATATCTGGGTTATAAATGCATAGTGAGTAATAAGCTCTTATTAAATGTATTACGTTTAAAACACTTAAATGGAGTTACTATGAACTTATTGCAGTAAATGCTGTTGGATTAGATCATGTTTCAAAAAGCTTACATGACTTTTATGTTTGGCTGGATAATGTAATGTCTTACTTACTTTAAATATTAAGCCTGTTTTGGAAAAACTATTTTAATAATTTTATATTTTTTACTTCAGGCCTTATATACAGTGTTTTCATTTTAAAATGTTTTAAATAAAAGTAGGCATTCTTGTTACAAAAATAAGAGAGCTGGCTTTCTTTTCTCGTATATTTGCCAGTTTTAATGACGGAAAAACTAAATAAAGCTAATTAAAATGCAGAGTAAAGTTCTTGGAAGCTTATTATTCTAAACAAGGTGACAACTGGAAGACTAATTCTAAGTTTATAAAGTTTCTCGTAACAATTATTTGATGAAAAGAGCTCATAATTTACATAAGGTTATAAACCTTCTTGGAAAACAGACGTACCTCTATAACGTTTAAAATTACAGTTTACTTATGCAAGTTTTTAAGCACACCTAAGGACCAGGTTACTAGTGAACTAGAGTAACTAGGATACTTCTCATGGCATAAAACCCAGTTTTGATTATAATACATATGTTTTTATCTGAATTTTTCGTGAGATTGTCTCGTTTGATTTAAAATTTTTGAGTTAATGATGCCTGTTTACAATACAAAAAGGCTGTTATTTTTCTGTTACACAAATATAAGTGACTGCTTCAGTATAAATATATCGTTTTCAGATTTTTTAAAATATATTATATTTTAAAATAGTTCTTTTGAAGATACGCAACGTGACCTTTTGTTATTGGAACTGTATCGGTATTTTACTGACTTGTGTGTTCAGCGTATTGTTTTCTTGTGGTATTCGTCTTCCGAATATGTGACGTCTTTGAATAATTAAAAAATCTGTACCACATAATTACTATTATGTCTTACCACTTTGCATTTGCATATCATATATATAATGTTTTCTTTTTTGTAGAGGTTGTGTGTATGTGTGTGTGTATGTCTAAATCTGTTTGCAGAACTATTCAAGGATGAATGAGCTAATTGATCTTTGTAATACTTTTGCAGTTGTACGAAACTGCTAACCATCATTTGCTAAGTTAGAAAAGCAAATTGTCGCTGCCAACTATTTAACTGTACTCATGAACGCCAGTTAGGACCTTCCTGAAGAGATGTTCTATAAACAGTCATTCCCTTAGTTTCCCATAAAAAATATCAAAACGTCCTAAGCTAACAGAAAAGTTCAACTTGTAAAAATTTGCTTCTTTTAACGAAACTATACATCAATTTTTAGGGCTATACAATAATTTGATGTACATCATAGAATAGAAAGGTGCACTTAATCTTTCCTGTAAATTTCCAGAAACATTTTTCTTTTGCCCCTATTTATTAAGTCATTTAATAATATATGTGCACTATTTTTTAATTCCTCTAATTCCTTATTTGTTTTTTATACTTTGTCTCCATTTAGATCCAAGTAATTAATTATTATCCCAATTAAAAATATTTTTCAATATATAATTTTATTTTGCGTGTATGATTTAGTAACAATGTAAAGTTTTGTGCTGAAGAAAATTGTTTTATTTTCTTATTGCCTGTACTTCAACAAAGAATAAAAGCTATTTTCAACTCTGTTTTTAGGTTATCACTTAGATAAAATATATACATTACAATAACAATCCATTTTTATTCATTTTTAAGCTTAGAGTTAAAAGAATATCACAAGCACCGTAATAAAGAAATAAAAAAACGTCATTCCGAAGTATATATTCTTGTGATATTCTTTTAACTCTAAGCTTAAAAATGAATAAAAATGGATATATATTTATATATATATATATATATATATATATATATATATATATATATATATTAGTATTGGTTTACTACGCTCGGATGAGAATTAATTATATTAAAATACGGTTCTTTTGCATCATGTGTTTCTTGTGTCAAAAAAAATTAAAATACATTGTCCATATCAGTACATATAAACTATATATGCATTATATCCTTTTATTAATATTTGGGTGGGATAAATTTAAATACTTCTCACAGATAACTGTACAATGTTTCAAAATTAAATTGAGCCAATGCCAAAACTCAAGTTCTGCCCCAAGAATCGATTGAACATTCTTGACGGATCTAATTAAACTTGATCCCCTCTTATTGAACGTAACTCTGAAACTGCTAAGTATTCAAGGAATGGCTCCCAGGATTAGCTTTTAGTGTGAAACTGTTCAGAGAGGTTTGTTTCCAAATCGATTTCACATCGTTTAAATTTAACGATAACAAAATAGCTCTGGGTTGAACCTTGATATGACTCTCGTGAGCTAACGGCCAGATGCTTTCTTCAAATTGATAATGTGAAGTTTTTAAGTGTTAAATGATCGATGTAAACTAATATGTCGTAATTTTAAATTTTAACTTGCTACCAATCTATAGGCACCATATATTCTTGGGTCCTAACTACCACTTACATGCCTGAGAAGTAATAGTATGACAAAATGTTCGTGTATAAAGAAGATTAAACTATTTATGGAGGATGAAACATTTAAATTTATCATTAATTTCAGCTTGAATTAGTTCTAGCAGAGATATTTCTACCTCGCTGTCTTTTGAAGTTTAAAACAGACTTGTTTAAAGTAACAAAGCTACGAAAGTTATTTATGTTAAAGATACACAGTTTCAAAATACTCTTCGACTTCAGAACTCTATATTAAATGGTTTCAAAAGCCGGTAATTAAACGATCGCTATATGATTTTTTGTATCACAGAAATGGAATGGCAAATTTTTGGCAAAATTCCTGTTTCCCTTTACCATCGCTATATTTTTGTGATTAATTGTTATCCCTCGTTATCCCATAGTACTCACTTACAAAAAATTGGACTACAAATTCCAACTAGGCTAGGGTTCCAGAGGTCTTAGGGTTTACGTTTCCAACAGGCTCTAGAGCTATAAATTTCAGGAAACATTACAGTGATTTCTTATAGTTTTGTATAAAAACATGCTTACTAGGAACCATTGCCACTCATGGATCAACCTTATTTAATTTCGAATTCCCTGATATTAACAATTTAAATCCTTTCAATTCATAGTAAAATGTTTTTAAATACGTTACCACATAGCTTATCACTATTATACCGTTGTGTCTTTGAATGTGATTTACAAATTTAAGTAATAAAGTAATTTTAAAAATATATTTCTTCATTTAAATACCATATAAAACAATATATACCCAAATTTATTGACAAGCGTATCATTCCTTTTCAAAAAGAAGAGATTTATCGTGTTTTATTATAAATCCCAAATGATTCAGGTAAACATTGTCAACGTTTACATAAACGACTTAAAATTTATTTGAGTTATTATTTTATTATATTACAATATGCCAATTTCACTAATTGTAAACTTACTGATAAGAAAATTATGTTTGTGGCGCGAAGATTAAAAACTTGTTTTAAAACATTCAAGGCAAGAATAACACCGAAAACCTGAAAACTTTATTGTCAGCAACAGTTACAGCAGAAGCGGGTAAGGGACTCTCCAGTCAGGAAAGTTTTGTAATAACAGTCCGAGATAACTGTCTCACAGAACAAAGACCCTCCTCAAACACAGAGTAAGTTGCATCTGGACTATTACTTTTACATCTTTACATTACTTTTTCAGGATATTATAAAAAGTCAAACAAAACTCTACTCTCCATTTCCTACACGTCAAGAAAACTTTGTTTACTGGTAAATTGAAAATTAAATAATACTTAGCTCAGAAACTGAGAGTTTTAATGAATACACTTTAAAATATTTTACTGTGGTGTGTATATTTGGCAATAAAAAATTAAATTTAAAATATTTAAAATTGTTAGTTCAAGGTTAAAAAATTATTAAGGAGCCAAAATATGTTGGATATGAGAAGATAAATGGGGCAATGTTCATTGCACAAACTCTTTAAGGTTTCATAAAGGTTCAACAGACTATTACAGACAGTAATAGTCCTTCAAATTCTTGTCTTACAATGTATTAATAGTACTTTCATGGTTACAAAAATAACTGGAAGAAGATTGGATAATCCCAGCACTTGGAAATTGTCTTGCAGACTCCTGATCTGGGGGTTCCATTGTTACTTTGAGGAGGATTTAGTATGCTTTGGTATGAAAAGTAATATTTATAAATGCTGAGAATAAAATTTAGAGTTATTCTTCATATCACCACAGAATTTCGTATGATACAAATATATCTAACTGTTTTAACTTTTGACGTGTATAAACCAATATAAATCATTCTTTTCCAAGTAGATTTAAAGAAATACCACAAATTGTAATTTGGTTGAAAATGCCACATTTGCCCTGTACGCTAGTTCTCATATAAATAAATAAAATTGTAATGTATTCTGAGAAAACATTAGACAGCATTAGAGAGAGACGAGTAAAATATATCCAGTAAGAATATGTGTAAACGTACGGTTGGCCCGTAAGTCTACGTACTTCCCTTGGACATATTCTTAATATTGTATAATTGTTTTTTCATTAAATGTATCGATATAGCTGTATTAATTTTCTTCCGGCCTTTACTTGCCTTCTAAGGCGTAATGGTTATCGAAATAATTCTAAATCTGAGCAAAGAGTAATCTGCCATAATTGAATAATACAAGGCAGACATGATGACTGCAAAATAGCAAATAACAGCAATTCGAAAAATTGTCAAAACTGTAATTTGATCTTACACATAACGCAACTACGGTGGGAAGGGTTGATTCAATAGAAATGTTGAGTTTAAGCTCCAGTTGGCCTTCCTCTTATGTGCAGCATCTGAAATCGGATCATGCATCAGATGAAACAATGAGAATACCTCGTCACTTAGATTGCACTATATTTTGTAGTGTAGGTGGCTCTGATGGAAAAACAATCTAATGAGTTCGTTTTGAAACTTCAGATTTCAGATACTGCATATAGGAGGAAGATGAACTGGAGTAATATTCTCATACAAGTTGATGCCAGGGTAATAACAGAGTGAACGATATCGGAGATCATTGGGACCTACGTTTACAAGAATTACAGTACTTCCTTTCTATATAACTAAACCTCGCCACTTCAGATTATTATCAGCTGAAATGAGCAGTATTTTATTCGTAAATAATCTCAAAAAATGTACACATTACTTCTAAAATTGATATATATTTATGTTTATATAAAATCTAGGTTTATGATAACTATAGGTTTCATCAAATTATCACGATTTTGTTTAAAACTTGAACATAAAGAGATATTTTTTTAATATACGTACACAGAAAATTTCTAAATTTTGACATCTACATTTTTGTATTTAAAAAATTCCATTCTGTTCTTAGCAGCAAAACATTTCCGTTTTCATACATATGAGTGTGTCAGTAAGTGCAGAAATTATACATACGAATACTTTAAAACCAAAAATTGTGTTTTTCACTCCTTTTAATATTAATTTAATCTTCGATTCAAGCAAAATCCATTGTTTTTAGCTATCTTTAAAATCAGATGTATTGTAATTATTCATAATCCTTATCCATTACTCACTGAGTTAACATAACATGTTTAAATATTCTTGAATATGTTTAGCATTTTAATTTAATGAAAAACACTCTTGGGATATATTACGACTACGTCAGTCTTTTATTGAGGTTTTAATTATTCAGGAGGAAAACTTCAATTTCTGAAAAGTCCCCATTACAACATTACATTACCGTTACAACTACTGCGTTATATGACATCTACATTACATAAAAAAAATACTCAGTATTTTTCTCTGGGTTAAACTATGTAAAAATCATGTTCAGATCAAATAAAATCATATAATAATTAAGTTAAATTGGTAGAATAGTAGTTTTACTTAATAGATTCAAGAGTGTTTTTATCAGTGTGCATTTCGTGTTTTACGAAACAAAGCGAAACAAAGGCACTTAAGGAAAAATTTTTCCCCCCGTCTATTAAACATAAGAATTTCACAAATACACTTAATGTAATTATTTAACAATTTAAATATATACCGTTTAATTTAATTTTTATTACATAATACCTCAATATAGTAATTCTGTCAAGGTAAATATTAAAACCGTTTCATTTTTTATTGCCTTTTACTGAAAATAATAACAAAGATTAAAGTTAGGCACACAAAATACTCGAAGTCTGTGCCAGTTGATTTTGCAGACCTCTGTTATAAGATTAAAATATTATAATGAATGACAAAATTATAAATTAAGATTTTCTCTTTGCCATCATTATTATACATAAGATCAATGTAAAACATGCTCACTCACACTCTACAAAATGTCTTTAAATACCATCAAATATCTACCTAAGTAAATCATTCCTATATAGAAAGAAAACTTCATTAAGTTCTTTTAAAACTTCATTTAAAATCTTTAAGTTAACTCGTTTTCAGTATATCGTGCGGAAGACAGATAGACAGATATAAATGAAATATTTTCCAGACCCCTTCCTAACACTGAACCAATATAAAAGTATTAAATATAAGGTAAGTATAAAAGATATTTTGGTAGTTACATTTTCAGAGTTTTATATTGTAAAATAAATAAATATACGTAAGTTACATAAATATTTGTTTTGTTTGTGTTGCAGTATAACAGGTAAATTGTGATGTATAATCGGGATTCTGGAATTAACGGTTTATCGTCAAAATACATCAGTCACCAGCTGGAGAACGTCTCACCATGCAGGAACATGTGAACTGTCAGATGTTTGTGTTTTGTTGTGGCTCAAACAACTTCCTCACCAAGTCGTGGTTAGGGGACAGGAAGGGAAGTTGTTCTATCCTCGTCGATTATTTCATAAAAGTCTCTTATTTTGACAGTTCTGTATGTTCCCCAATCTTTCAACAAACCTTAGAAAGATAAGTAAGAGTGTACCTTGAGGTATGGTCTGAAGGTCTCAGTTAATAAGACATGTGAATTTGAATGTAATCCTAATCAGTATGCTTATAAAACTATTTGAAATAACGAGAATACTTCAACCTTTGAAATTAACATACGTTCGAAACTATAACATTCTAGTTATGCAGGTACGGCTAGCAGATGTACTTTATTTTATATAAATGTGTGTATGTGTGTTTGTGTGTGCGTATGTGTTTGTGTGACTTGTAAATATAGATAAATTTATTTATTTTGGAGGATTTATTTGTTTTATAACTGAAGAGTTTTTTAGGTATGAACATTTTTACCCCCTATCCAAAAGAGGTTGTAAGTTACCATATTAACTGATGAATTAGTGTTTTTTCTGCCTTACAGTTAGCCTTAAATTAAATTTCGGTAGTTTTATAAAAGAATTTTAAGTTTGATTAGCCACTACATTTACAAGTCTTTGACTCATCTCAGACTTAATACCTTCTGATTTCTTGAATTACTCAGGTTTGGTTCGACGTATAAACTTCAAGTTTCCAAGACACAATTGCTACACATCTCTAAGAATCTCAATCCTCTACAATACTATTTTATTTAAAAAAAAAATACCAAAATATGATTATACTTTTGTTATTTAAATGTACTTATTTTCTATCCGTGTTGCCTACGCTGAGGAGACACGATGAATAAAAATGTGTATTAAACTAACTGATAACTTTCCTTATCTTAGGATACCAATAATATGTGCCTATAAAACGTAATAAAATTAAGGAACTAGTACAGATAGGCATACCAAGATTTTTTGGTGGATTTCGAGAGATCTCAGACTCACAGTGACGAATGTAATGAGCCGGTGATAGTTGATCATATTTTATTTACACCTCATTAATATAAATAATTTTACTTGCATAGTTTTACGTATCAAAACACAATTTACGACACTTTACAACTTTATATGGAAAAAAACGTATTAATTACTGAATAATATTATTTAACCTTTCGTAAATAGTTTAATATTAGGAGTACTTCCATGAACGTTATATTAATTGGATGACCATTAAGTTACTCATATCATGCAGCTACAAATGATGTCGCGTTAGTAGCCCTAGGCTTAGTGTATAACGCCAGGACGAACAGGACATGGTCCAGGTGCAGGATTATCCAGCTTTGTAACTCTGTCTCCCTATAATCCTCTGGAAGCCCTTAGCATCTGCTAAATCAACTGGTGGAGTTACTCTAGTCGCTTAGTGTATCTGATGCAACGAAATTGTATACATTAAGAAACTTCTCCCTTATAAGGGTTAAAAAAACCAGTTTTAAAGTATATGAACAAAAAGTATAAAATTATTAATTAATTTGAAATTTAGTTATAAAGTTAACTTAATAGTTAGTTACAACTTTGGTGAGTATAATGTACAGGTCAAGTACTGCAAATTCAAAAATAGTATTATATTACGCCAAACTGTATATTTATCTCAGATCGCCAGATTTATCAATTAAACGCATAACACATGTATTGTTTAATTTAATGCTATTCTATAATTATTAGTGTTTAATACATATTCACAGATAAAAAAAGTAAAGAAATAGAAAGCTGTTATTTTGTATTCTAAAAATCTATGAACAAATTCTAGTATACTGTTTTTGAAAACTAGACGGGGGTAACGGAAATATCAATATTGCAGTTATAGAGGAAACAGGATTTTTCTGGCCATCGTTCAATTATACAAAAAATCAGTAACACTATACGACTCATGAAATGTCATAAAAATAAACTTCAAACAAAGAATTGCACTTATATTCAGGCAACCCAATAAATGTCAAAGGACTTTTCAACTGCAAATGTCCAGATATTGGGATAAGAGGATTTATTAATACGTCTATTTTATTACTGCGGAGGATAACTATTGGAGTGGGTGGAGCCGCATTAGGGTTGAAGGCTCTAGGAAACCTAATGTGAGGGAACCTTCTTTATCTAGGAATACCTACCCGCTTTGCTCGGAAGAGGCTGGAACTGGGCTAGCCTCTCAAATGAAATTTCTGATATATAGCCCGCTATCCTACGTCATGGGATCTTAACAAGAGGGCAGTCTCTACTCCAATGTTACCCATCCTGCAACATATGAAGCCTGTCTTAGTTCTAGTGTAATCCAACTTCTTGTTTTAAATGAAAGTTCACTGTAAGTCTCTACGCCGGGATTTATTACCCCATTCGTTATTTTTTAGTATTGCTGTTTATGGTTACTATCAGTAAGGACTAAATTCTCCACAATAACAATATTAACATTTATTATTGAATATAATTGTACGAACGATATTGGTTGAATTCTTCGCATATTCAATTTAAAAAATGACACACAGTTTTTCACCGTTTTTATCACAAAAGAAATTTATTTTCAACAATTTATTCAAATCTGTATTTTTTTTCAGGAATTAAATATTCTTCTAAAACGAAGAAATATTCTTCTGAAGTTAAAATTACTTTACACACAAGTCTATAATAAAGACGCAGTCTTTGCATTACGAGCCAGTTGTTTCGGACAGTTATGACAAAAGTTGTTGAGAACCGAGTATTCAGCTGTTGATAACACGACCTCAGACTCAGCACTCTGCTGACGCACCGGCAAAAGCGGCGAGGCGTCTCGATGCGGAAAACTCGCAAAACTTGGAACAATCATAATTTTTATACCTTGTCACTTATCATTTTACTTCTCTTGAGACTTCTACCATTGCTACTTCAGGTTAGTAAGTAAAATACAGTATACAAATGCAATTAAACCAACTTTAAATGTGAACACAATGAACATAATTGAACTTAATAAAACAATACAGTAGGATTCGAATACTTTTCTTTCTAAGACTGATCTGCATTTTTAAAAGTGTTTTTGAAAACGTCTAGTGGATTTGCTCAGTTTCTATTAGTAATGAAGTACACACTATATATTATGTATTAACTTATGTATTACACACTATAACATGAATATAATGTAATATGTTCATATGTATTAAATATAATGTATAAATTATGTGTGTGTGTGTGTGTGTGTGTGTGTGTGTGTGTGTGTGTTTATAATTGATTAAAATGTTATGAAAAATAAAAAATCTTTAAATTTGAACTAATGTGTGTATCACGGACGTCATATCAAGTTGTTCTACATAATGTAGCAATTGGCCAGTCTAAGAATTAACAATATTGATTAATTATACGACGACTCAACCAAACAAATTAAAAACCTATTTTTTTAATTATATGAAATCAAGGAATAACATTCAATAAATTATTTAACTTTCAAAATACTTAAATTTCAATCTCATTTAGTAATTACATATTTCGAATACCTGAATTACACTTAAACTGCGAATTAGAATGTATTAAGTACACAATGATATTCATGTTGCAAAAATCAGCCTGCATCTTCATTTCCGCTTAACTATAACGAATGAATATGCTTTAATTATATAAATTTATAATTCTAGTACCGATAATTTTACTGTCTTCGACATTTTAAAAAGATAAACCTTCGACTCAATAACGGCGGCAACACTGTTAATTGCTTTTAAAGTCAAGTGAACTTGTGGTTGACTTGGCTAATGCATATTTATGTCCTTTATTTTGGATTCAAATTTTTTCTAAATTAGATTTCATTTAATTTTCCTTTTATTATTACATATTTATGTTTTTATAAAAGGTATTCATTTTGGATCAAAACAGTATCCAATATGAACAGAACCAATAACTGAGTATTAGTTGGGTTTTGTTGATAATCAAATCACTCCGGATCGCTAAGCTCACTTATTATCGCACTCGTTTGCCATTACAATGCTAATCCAAAAAATGTAAAGGCATTTATTCTTCTGTAGATCTATTAAGGTATTAGTGGTTGTCCAGGATTTTGGCATAAAACACAGGAATAAAAATTGTATTTACAGATAGTGAAATTATCTTAAATATAAATTTTTGATAAATTAATTTTCATAACATTTTATAATGAGTGCATACCAAGCATTTTGTGAAAACCGATGTTTAAAACTAACGCTAACATATAACTGTAGTTATGTTTTGTAGCTGTTATTTTCCAATATCACTAACCCGTTATATTTTAACTATAGTAACCAATTTTATCATATCCATAATTATGAGTATTATTATCCATTATTACTTTATTTTCATTATTTTTATTTTATTATTATTATTTTATTTATTTTGTTTTAGTATTTTTCATCATATGTTATATAGGGTGATTCACGAGGATATGTAAAACTGTGGAGGCGCACTATACATACAAATATAGTGAAAAAAGTTTACATTAAACAGTAGTCCGGAAATGCTTCGTTAGCGAGTTTACGGTTAGCGAAATATTTTTCATGGACTTAATCTCACCGTGTAAAACAAGGTCTTCCTGAAATTCTGGTTATATCTATATAATTCTAATATAGGTCCCAGAATTTTAAATTAAGTAGTTTGTGAGGAAAGCAAGTGTAAAATGTAAAAATGGAGTAAAAAAACATTTTTTCACTTTTGGGTAACAATTACTTTGTTATTTAAACAAAATGCATATCAAAATGTTTCATAAATTTGTAGAAAATGTTATTCAAAACAAAACAATGTAAATAGTTTTACACAGAAAATTTATAAATTTTTCATTACATTAATTTTACTTAATACATTTAAATTATTAAATGAAAAATTATAGTAGATCGATTTTAAATAGTGCATTCAGGTGATGCTGACATACTGTATGGATTGATTTACATCAAATTCAAAACACAGAATCATTTTTTGCAGAGAATTTAATTTTATACGTTGGAAATACAATAAGCAACTGTTCAACAATGATAGGATATGAAACGTAGAACTACGAATAAACAATCTTTAATCAATAGGAATTAGGAGATTACATGGTGATGAGTTTTATATACCATGAGGATTCATACGTGACTATCCCATTCTTATTATTTTTAAACATGACTAACCTATATTTGGAGAACGCGAAAAGCTGAGACTATTGTTGTAGAATTGAAAATTTAAAGAAAACAGATTATTATATTATAAACTTATTTTTCTAAGGGTGTGTTTCAGTCCTACATATAATCTGAACTAATTCATTTGATAAAAATCAATAAGTTAAAGTTTGGTTTTCATTAGGTTTTTTTTATAAATATAAAACAATGTTTATAATTCCACGGAACATTATAACAATTATAAATAAATACATATAGAAAAATGTTTTAACAAGTGAAATTTTTATAGCATGTATATAATTAATTGCTTCAGATAGTGTCATGCTTTTAAATAAAATATACTCGTAGCATTATTTAAATGCACCAATGTAGCATGAATTCCAAATGCGATGGTTGTATTGTGTATTGTAAATTATAGTAATCTATGAAAAACATATTACTTAGCACAAAATTGTGTAAGGAACACGGAATACAGACAAGAAACTTCCGATATTAAACTATTACCTGGAAAGGTTCACTAATTTGTAAACTTCGAATCATTGCTCTTTACATTTAAAATGCAATTATTCGTAAATGGATCAGGATATAGTTCCAGCGACTTTTACCTATCTTCAGGAGTGTCTATTGTGCCATTTATAAAGGATATGCCGATAGCGAGAAATCACGTGAAAAGACACGAGTAAACTGTTATAAGTTTAATAAGATAATTATAAAATAAAACTATATGGAAGTTATTATATGCATAACAGTCAGAAAGTAACATATGAGTGGAAGAAGGAAGAACCAACTACAACGGCCTGAATTAAATTGTTTAGTTGGAATAAACATGCCTTCACTTAATTGCAACGAAGGAGAAACATCATTTTCACAAGGCTGCAAGTTGAGTAAGAATATAATTGGTATCGGCCGCCTGAGTGTCTCAAGTTGCTGCGAAGTTATCTTTCTACAATTAACTTTCCGTCTAGTCTCTAACAATTAAGTGTTTCAAGTTGTTATACTAAAGTTTAAGCGTTTGTACATTTTGCTTCATTATCAGTTTTGTAAACTATCTAGTTCTATCTTCCAAGGTTCCATTGTTGTACAAGCATAAATACAGCAGTATTTATATTGCAATAGAAATGTGTTGTAATATATTTGTATGTAGAAATGTGAGGCTTACATTCTGTTTCTGTAATTTTCTTGGATCTTTTGATATAGCAATACAAGATACGAAACCAATAAGTTTTATAAAGAAAATGCTCAAGAATTTGTAAAATATGCCCTAATGCTTTAATGGCTCTTAGCCTTTGTAGATGTGAAAGGTTTGATGAATAGATTGGAAATCCTGTAAACGAGATTTTTTCAATTCTTTTCTTACAATAAGTGCCACTTTGTCATGAATTTAATATCCACGGTAATAGAGGAGCCTTTCTTACAATATTTAAATTTGAGCCGACAAGTTATATATATATATATATATATATATATATATATATATATATATATATATATATATATCAGACAATGTTCTATTTCTCGTTTCTGTGTTATTATTGATGAAACGTTTATTTTGTTTATATCAACAAAAACCTCATTCTTGCCAATTTATATTAACTGTAAATTTATAACTTTTATTTTGATTTGAGAATATTTAGAACACCAGAATCTTATTTTTAACTAATCGTACAATTTCGAGAAACTGTTCTTGCAAATATAAAATATGCAAATACAACTTAAAAAAAGTATCATTATGTGATCTCAACTTCTTTTTTATTAGTCAGCGTATAATAGAGTAATGGTATTAATTTGTTAACAGAAATAACAGACTATTAGGACAGTAAAATGTAATATCCCTAGTAGCAAACGTTTGCAAATGTAATATGCTGTCTCAACTTTCATCCGTCGGCCGGAAACGGATGCAGGACATTTTTTGAACTCCAAATAACCTCCCCTTTTCGTGAACTTCCGTTGGAAAACATTATGTGCATTCTAGAGAGAATCGATAGTTTGGCCTCGTTAAGCATAATAAAATACAAATAACAGTTTTACTGTATATATTGAGAAGTAAACTTTGCATTGGTAAATGTATGGAACTATATATAGCTCGATAAAAACGTTATTAAAGAGATATGGATCGGTCATTTAGTAATACAATGATTACTAGTTAAGTGATCAGCAACAGCAAAAAAACTCAATAAATATCTACCCGCAGTGAATATGTTTATCTGTGAATAAGTGTTGTTTAATAAATGCATTAAAATAACAGAATAAAATTTAAAAATACAGTTATACATCTATTGATGATGAAAAAATTTAAATACAAATTATTTGAAAAGAATTATACCAGTTATTACAGTTCTTATCTTTTCGTAAATTATGATATTATTATACAAATGATTAACTTTAATTTATACCAAAATTAACCCCTTGAGACATTATTTGGAAACATAAAATACTTTAATAAACCACATAAGTAAAATAATAATTTGTATATTATAATATATATATATATATATATATATATATATATACATTAAACTGTATAAATGGCAATAGCCTTATTTAATTTCAACAAACATTGAATCACAAAAAGTACTTGCTCCGCCGGGAGTCGAACCTGGATCTCTCACTTGCCGGGTGAATGTGCTACCATTACACCACAGAGCGCTCACTTTTTCCGATTCAATTATTTTGTATTTGGCCGTATCTATCACATATGCGTTTAAATAAGCAAACTAACATATGATCGGAAGACCAAATACCTGTCAAACGATTTTTTTATTTACATTAAACTGTATAAATGGCAATAGCCTCTTATATATATATATATATATATATATATATATATATATATATATATGTTTGGAACCTCAGCACTTGCTGGTCCAGGAGCGTAAATCGTGCGTACCTTGTTGGTCATCGCGCCTCATGCTGGTCCGGGCCTTGAACGTGTTGGTCCGGACCTGCAAGTTACGAGGCTCTGTATAGAGCGTGTAACATCCTGGACCAAGAAGTGCTGCTTGCCTGTAAAGTTCATTTGATTGTACAGTAGCTCGCCTAGCGTGAGTATAACGAACTAAATACTCGAATGAGGGGAAATCCCCCACCATTCTCGGACCAAGATTTGCCGGGTTTCTGTACAGGGCATACTGTCGAACATTGAATAAAGTGCTTTTCAAATCAAATCAAATCAGTCTTTATTGCCTTTTAACAGCGCATACAATATTGTATAGAAGCAGTCTGTATTAGCCAATGTATTAGCCTATCTACTCATTCACACACAATTATACATACAAAAAGTTCCTCATCCAGACAAACATGCAATGGCTAATCGGATCCTGTTAAAACGTGTTTCCATTCTAATTGTCTATTTACGGGTGGCTTTCCATGAACTCACATATCGTGTCAAAAGCACCTGACACCAATAGGCATTGAAGACGAGATTTAAATTTTTTGGTACTGCCAATGTTTTAAGATCCTCAGAGAGCCTATTAATCAACCTACCACCAGCCTGCGATGGCAAATTATGAGACGCCACCGTTCGATGTGGTTGACTGCGATAGTTGTCCCTGCCTCTTGTCTCATGTTCCTTCCCTGAGCCAATGTGCTCTTTGATTTACAGAACACAGCCACCTCGAAGATGTAGAGGCAGGGCAAGGTCAGTAAAACCAAGCTCCCTGAAGGCATCCCTGCACGACTCTCTTCTCTTTAATTTTGAAATGATTCGTACACAGTTTGTTGTTTGCACAGCTACCCCAGAGTCTTACTCCATATGCAAGGTGCGGATAAACAAGGGCAAAATAAGCCATTCTCAGAATGTCGTGAGAACAGTGTTTTGCCAGATTCCGCAAAGTATACAAACCTGAAGTTACTCTGGAACAAACACTTTCAACATGATTGTCCCAGGTCAGACCTCGATCTAGGTACATCCCTAGGAATTTGATGGAGTCAGATTCCTCTAAGAGTTTGTCATCTACCAGAACAGCAGGTCGTGCATTACCTTCACGCTGTCTCAGACAAAAATCAATTGTGTTTGATTTTGAGCTGTTTGTTTTCAAATTGATTTCCGAAAAAATTGGATGCATGAATTCACTGTGACAAATAAATTAATTTCAAGCTTCTGCAAAGAATTTGCAGTAACGCAGAGAGTCTTATCGTCAGCATATTGAATCACCTTTCCATTCTGGACCGATGAGTTTAAATTGTTAACGTAAATAGTAAAAAGCACTGGCCCATGGATCGATCCATGAGGGACGCCATTTGCCATTTTCAATTTTCCTGACATGGCATTTGAGATCTGCACGCACTGGTCTCTATCCTTATGTAGGACGAGATCCACCTGTGTGGTACACCCCGTATTCTTCATGTCGCTAACTGATGCATCAGTGTCAAAAGCCTTAGAAAGATCGAGAAATATGCTGAGCACCTTATCCCGTCTCTCAAAACCATCGACAACAATATCCACAAGACTTGAAACCGCATCAATTGTTGATTTGTTTTTATGGAAGCCGAATTTTTCAAGACACAGTATGTCAAATCTTTCCAGAGAAAAACTTTTTAGTTCATTCAAGAATGCATTTTCAAAGATTTTGCTGAAAATTGGCAAGATTGCGATTGGGCGGTAATTTTTGGTTTGATGAGGATCTTCTTTCTTAAAAGTCGGGGCAATTTTTGCTGTTTTCATATCATCCAGGTAAAACTCCAGATAGAAATGAGGAGTTTACCACTTTTTTAGTGGACTCAAGATACGCTTGGAGCATTTTTTGACTAGCCACATGGACATACCACTGTTGTTACAAGATTTCTTTTAATTTATTTTTTGCACAATACCAGACATCTCAGCCTTATCGACAGGGGTCAAGATCATAGACGATACCGGTTCTCTACCAAGGTTGCGGGAGAGGGTTTCAGTGAAGCACTCATCACACGAACCAACTGAGGCAAAATACTAGTTAAATTTTTCAGCAATTTTTTGAGGATCATCTATAAGTTGGTTTTCAACGAGCAGTAAACATTGTTTTGATTTTTGTATTGGATGTTCTCGTTTTACGGATTAATTTTCCATGCTGTTTTTGAAAAGTTCTCGGTATTCTTTAATAGTTTGTTTAATTGATAGGCTTTAGCAGCTTTTATAACTTTCTTACATATTCTTCTATAATTTTTGAAAAATCTTTGAAAATTTTAGTTGTTTGTATTAATAAAAAATTGAGTGATAAAAATTTGAGTTTTTCACGAGATGTGAGAATACCTTGTGTAACCCAAGTATTCTTATGTCACTTACTGCGTACTTCCAATTTTCTGTAAGGACATGAAATATTTAAATAATAGAGAAAGCGTTCATTAAAAGCAGTGTAAACTTTATTTGGACACTGAATGTTATTTAAAAATTTCCAACTTTCTCGCTTAAGGTGATAAATTAACTCGTTAATATTTTGAGGGTTTAGAGCTCTTTGGACCGTATTCTCTGCAAGCCTAGTCACCGGATCAAGTCCATTAATCAATCTCCTGATCGAAGTGATCAGAGATGGCAGGATTGAACACGACAACGTCAACTTTCGGGATGTTGGTGATAACGTTGTCGATGGTTGTACTCGTCGTGGCACATACTCGTGTAGGAGAGTTCACTGACCAATTTTGACCAAAAGCTTGAAGAATATCACGCAGCCGCCGAGTGTGGGGGTCGGGGTGGTCCAGTGCGTTTATATTTAAATCGCCAATTAAGAGAAATAGCTGATGGTTTGAAAACAAAAATTGGTTAGCAGGCTCTCTGGTTTTCCAAAAAAGGATGAAATAAAACTTCGGTTGTTGTTTGGATGGTATATTTCAACAATATTAACTTTTTCGGATGAATTTAAATTTATATTATTACCAGCAGCCTCAAAATCAAATTCTAGAGTATGAATTACTTAATTTTTTTCAAATTTCAAGGGGATTTTTACAAAGATTGCCACACCACCTCCCTTAAAATTGGAACGAAGGAAAATATGTGCCAATTCATAATTTTGCATTTTTTAAAATGCTGATCGGTTGTAAAAACAGTGTTCCGATATTAGAATAATATCAGGTTTTCGCTCATCGCACATGAGGTCCAACTCTTCTAACTTATTGGTAGCGGATTGAGCATTTAGGTGAATAATTTTGAATTTCGAAATTTTATGAAAATTTTGAGTGGTTTCTGAAAACGTGTTTCTGAATAAATAACGGGATCTGATACCCCTCTCTCATTTTACATTCGTCATAGGCTCTTCGTTTTTTTGACAGGAAAGCGTAATATTGTTTTCAGCAGGTTTTATAGGCGAAGTAGCTTTGATGAAGTGTTATGCTGCATGAGACGGTTCTGGGCAGGGACTGGCGAGCGACTCACAGGTATCAGCAGCAGCAGGTGAGGCAGCGGGCACTAGGCAGTGTTAGAGACAACTCAGGTGCAGCAGGCGGTCCGACAGCAGAAACCAAGCCCTCCACTATCATTTCGACCAGCAGCTCTTTACCCGGCAATTGCAGATGCATTTCATCCGTGTGAACTGTTTCTTCCGATATCATTGATATCGAGGAGCTTGAGGTTTGAGTGTCTCACGCATAGCTCCTCTATGTAGTAGTTGGCGAGAATGGTCCGTTGGTTCACAGGATAGCTAACGAGCAGATCGTGAAGATAAGGGATCATTGCCAAGATGACATCGGCCGAACTCAGTCGAACGGTGACTCTTTCTTCCAGGCGATTATAGATGTTGTGTGACTCACCGGCAGCGATGTCGTTGGTTCTGGCGAGCAGGATGAAGCAGCTACAAGGAGGCAAGGGGCTGCTGCTGGACGTTACATTCAGGAGTTTGGCCCCAGGCTTACATATGCCAGTCACTTTGGCAGCCTGCACAATGCGGGCCAGGAAACAGGTATGACTGTCACCCTCAATCACAACATTCCTGAAGGAAAGCAACTCTCTTTTAATTTTGCCTTTCAATTTTGGCCTTCTACCAGTAGAAGACTTTGGAGGAGGGTGTTGGCCGGATGGTTTACTATTGTTGCAGGTTATTGTACGGGGATATTTTTGTTGAGCTGCATTAGTGGCTGCGATGGTTTTGAGAATGGGTGGTTTTTTCGTTTGTATTTTCGAGAGGTTCAAATCTATTGCTGGTCGTAATAGGAACATATTTTTTATTTTAACAGACAATCCAATCACCCGTCGGCTGAGAGTAGCCACAGGAACACCCCTGGACCTCCCTCTCGGCCCGTAGACATTCAATCTCTGCCTCGAATACCTGAATAGTTGTCCTCAGATTGGTGACGAGGTCGCGAGTCTCGGAGCACTGTGAGACCTCACAGCAGGTGGTCACCGGTGGCTCGCACTGAACAGCGCAGTCTCTTACAGAAGCTCCCGCTGATACTCCGGACAGCGAAGATCTCGCAACAAAAATGTCATTTGTATGCCGAAGAAGCCTTGTGTCCCATTCAATGGAATGATTGACAACCCTCATCAGATCGACATTGAGCTGCCTTATCTGCTCCTTTAATCTGCAGTTTTTATGACGCAAGTTCGTCAGCATCAGAGGCTCCCGACGAGGGCGACAGGCGTAGGCACTTCGAGTGAGTTTGTAGTAGCGAGCAGGTCAGGTTTTGTTGCAGCGACAGGGGTCGGTTTCTCTCCCGTAGACGCGTGGAACGCAGTAGTCACGCCCGCCGGTGAACTGATCGATGTGGAGGATCTGGATGGAGTGGCGCTCAGTGCAGGGTCCGGGGCCAGGCGTGGAGCAGGCAGGCGGCGAGTCAGATGCAGGCGGAGTAGGTGAAGCAGCGTCGGTCGCAGACCGAGTACTGGACAGCGGTGACAAAAGCGAACGCATGGTGACTGGATGTTCGCCGCTGTGTTTTTTTATTGCAAACAGTCAGTGCCGTTATATTTGGATCAGTTTTAATCGATGCGCTGCAAATTTTTTCCGAGACATCGCCAGAATACAGGGTTTCCCGGTTTTTGTTTTTTCTATTGTAAATTGCATATTTTTGTCAATAATAAATTAATGAATAAATAAATAAATAGATAAAAATGAAAAGTCACGATTATTAAAAGAATCTAAGTAATAAATTTATAAGAAAGAAAACTTATTAGATTAACAATAAAAACAGTTTCTCTACAGCAAAAAGGTGCTTCTGTCGTGGGAATCGAACCAATGTGTACTGAGATGCTGTGCCGTGACCCCTACTGTTGCTGCCACGCAGGTAGACAAGATGTGGTAGTTACTTCTTGTTCATACGGCTCGTCGCTCTGTGGTTGTGTCAAAAATGGAGTTGCACAGTTTTATTGCAAGTCTAACCTTGCTATTTTTGCGACTAGGTTTAGGGCTAAAACTTACAGATAAATAAACTATCCAACTCACTGTAAGGCGTTATTTATCGGTAACTTAAAAGTGTTCTTCAGTGACTAATTCTAACAAAAACTGTGACGTAAAACCTTGCAAAATTTCGTCTATGCCAGTGCCGCGCTTCGTGTATACTTTCTTGACAGTATACTTTGATTATCAGTAGGATATTAATACGTACAGATTCGAAGACACTAATGTTTCATTTTATAGAGCCTAAAAGTTAGTTTTGCTTTCAAAAATTATTTTTCAAAGTTTGTTATTTCACTTTTCATTCTTCATGTATATAAAACGAGGTCAGGTACATTAAATCAGGTATGCTGATCGTCTGATTTTAATTTCTAACATTCACTCTATTCGCAACAATTTGAGTACGGAATTAAAATATATACCTGAAAACTTATTTTATTTCAGTTTCCTTATTCTATACACCTATTGTTATATTCATACATGTATTTCTTATATATGTTACAACCTTTTATCATAATATGTACATGTTAAAAATTTTATTTCTGATGATAAATAGGCAGTTTATTAACCATATGAAATACCTTGGATAATTACCGGTTTCTCAGATCAATCTAGACCAGAAATTAGATGAGCTACCGTTTGTAAAGACAACCTTTCGACACTGCGTTGAAAACCCAATATCAAATGGTCCTGACGTTTTAACAAAAAAATTAGTTCCTCAAAAATTTAGGTAATTACTGTAATAAAATCAATTACTCGAAAAATTGAAATATGTGGGTAAATATTTTAAAAAACCATGGGTATATAAACAAAGATAAAGAAAGGATTCCAATTAATTGATCATTTCAATCAAGGGTCAACGAAAGGTTAAAACTCTACGATGTAAAAGATGAAGCAGATTTATTCCAGAAATATTACGCGAACGTCGGGGACCGCCTAGCCCAGTTTTTTCCTGTAACCTGGGTCGTCACGAAAGATACTGAGTACCTGGTGGACGCTTACTTCCGGGTAGAATCTATAACGGGCCCCGAACTCCAGCACGTATTCACGGATATGAAGGGCGGCTCGGCTCCCGGCAGTGATAACATTCTATCTTAATTCCTTCAAATTTATTTGGCCTATTTAATTTTTCCCTTACTTCATATAATAAATCAGAATGAGGGCATTTTCCCAATCACTTTCAAACTTGGAAAAGTAATCCCGTTTTATAAAGGATAAAGTAATGATCATGATTTTGGGCGGACTTTCCAAGTACGTTCATTATTAACAGTAAATATTCATTAAATTTATCTAGATTAATGAATGTGATTGAATGATAACATATAAAATATATCTTCTTACTAGCCGTTTTTGTATATGTTTATGCTTTACGCCTCTGAAACTACTAAGTTGTAACGTATTGACTGTTTTACATTTCTTTCAGTGGCAATCCAAAATTTACCCAAAGAATTATATTGCTTGTTTTTTGTACGGTTTTTAACTATTGAATTATGGTATAAGAGCACAATCATATTTTTAATTTTTTGCTATGACAAATTTTAAAACGGCGGTTACCCATCCAAGCAGCTGCCACGCTCGGCGTTGCTTGATCCCGAACCGTTACACTGTGCCATTGGCAAGAGGAAATGTTCGCTGCCACAACTATAAAAAAACTAAGGTTCTTATGGGCTAATAAAACAAATCATAGGATTTAGGTACAAATACTGCTTTATCTAAACAGTGGTTTGCAAGAAGACCTATAATATTTCGTGAAAAAATATCCGTATTGCTTTATAGTACCTTGAGAATGAAATTATGTTCAGATCAAATATTTCCTCCATATCTGAACTTCCTAGTTTAAATGAGGATAAATCACTATAATAGCCATAGTAGGATATTATTAGTATTTAGGAGAACAAGATAATTTAGAAAAACAAATTTTCCTAAAACCAAGCATTTTTCAGACATAATATGTCTTATGTTAAACTTTTTTATTTTAACCCCTAAATATATTTTAATGACAGGTGGATTTATTACCAAACAATACAAACTTGGAGATGAACTATTTCGATATAATTTAACGTTATGCTCCTTATAAGTATAAATGTGTTTTATTGTGCATTCAATAAATTAAGGGAAATCAAGTTATATGAAATTAAAGTTTAGTTTATCCGGTTTCTATACAAATATTTCAATATATTTTAATTTTAGATTGTTTTGTTCAAACGCATTTATATAGTTAAAGGACGAAACAAACACGATAATAGCACTCAAGAATCAAGTACTTAATAAAACCAATATCCGTAAAAGATTTAAGGGTATCGTAGGGGTAACACATTCACGGTCAAAATTTGTTCAAAGGACTTTTATAATTACTTTCTTAGAAAGACGGCTGTAGGGTGACTTGAGCAAATTAGCAGTTCTACATCAATGAACCGCAGTTTACAAAAGTTGATAATAATGAAGCAATGGGGATTTCCAAAATGGTCATTTCAATGTATGTCCGCTATATTTTTCACTAGACCAGCGGATGTGTTTTTGTTATGGGTGAGAGGCATTACGGTGCAGTAACCATATTAAATAAACCCAAAGTCGCAGTTATTTCCTATGAACGATTCCCTTACGGGGAGATTTGTGTTCATGGAAGGTTTTTGAAATGGCCATATACTCATTTGATCTTTACATTCATGCAAACAATGTTTTGTATAAATAATTTACGGAGTGTTGAATGAGTAGACTGTAGAAAACAAACAACACATGGGCGTTACAATAAATATATCTATTTAAGATATAAAAAACATCCTCGCTACATGCACAGCACATAGAACGCCATTACGTTTTATTTAATACTTACTTATGTTAACGAAAGTGATGTATTGCATTTCTCAGTCAACATAATTAGTTTTAGATAAAATATATGTTAAGCGAAACGTACAACTTTCCTATATGACTATATGACCATTCGTATCCAAAGGAGTATCCAGGAGGCTTTTGGGGTAACCCCCCTCCCCTTATTGATACAAACATTCAAACTAGGCTTATATTTTAACTTACGTTAAACAGAATTTATACTCGTTGACAAACAATGAATCAAATTTGTAGTTCAGTTTTGTTTTTTATTTGTTTCGATATTTTAACTATAACAGCTGACATATAGTAAAACACAGGACTTGTGCTTTATAATTTTTCTCGGAATGATAAGTCCGTCTGCTACCTCTAGGGGTTGACAAATATAATAAGACACTGTCGCTTATCAAAAGGTGTTTTATAGTTGACCAACATTTAAAAATCAAATAATGAACTTCAACCCTTTGGTAGTGACTTAAAACACACAAAACGTTACGTAATAACCCATGTAATTTATTTTATACCACATTTTAATCAAATATTTACAAAAAATCATTATTCCACAAACAACGTAAATAAATATCATGTTAATCATAATATTATTGTTATCATAATATTTGACTTAAAGTTCGTATATTTTTATTTACTTAAGTTTTTATTTAAATAAAAGAACATATTTTATTTACATCAAATTCTACAAACAATATATAAATAATAGAATAATATTAACAAAATATTATCATAAAGTAAATGTGAATCTCTTAATGATATCAAAATGAACTCGAGAACTTTATGCAAACAGTAAAATGTCTTTCCGATCAGATAACTTTTGAGTTTTGAGGCATAAATAATGTAGGACTTAAGTAAACAATTAAATGTTTATAAATTTGTAAGTTCAATTTTTAATTTTTATATAATTCTAGTTTCTATTTATGAAGCTTTGTTCTGGACTTTCAAACATGTGTTAGTTGTGGAAAGCAATATAACTGCAATAATAAATTAATTAATAACAGAGAATTGAGATGCTATATCACGAAAAAATATTCAAGTATTTAATTTTTTAGAAAACATATATCAGCCTATAGACTGAAATATACTACCGTAAGTCCCCCTGAGAGTATCATGGTCGGTAACGTCAAAACCGTAATTAAACAGAACAGAGAGAAATATTATGTACCGTAGATTTTACGTTATTCAGAAAGGTACTATGTTCTCAATATTAAAAAAATCTTATGTTATCGAGATATCAAGGTTAAAATTTAATTTTTTAGAATTTGAAAGGCCTTGATAATTTTAAAATCAGTTGAGAAAACACCTTACATGTTTGAGGATAGTAAAAAAAAGTCGAGTTAAGGAATAGACAAATACATGTTGTTTGACTAGAAGAAGACAAGAAGAAAGCTGGATTCAAACAATTCGATTTTGTAGAAATAAAATTAACTAAATATACTCGTATTAAAGTATAACAGTTAACAGATCTAGAAATAGATCTAGATTGAATCCTATAAGACCCACCAGTTTATCTATAAGTCTGGTCTAAAATCACAACACAGTAACTTTAAACTAATGTCACTTTTGACATAAATAGATAAGATTCTCGACAAATGTGTAAGAATTCAGTTACCGAGTTACCTAAAGCAATTTCACATTGTAGCTAACGAAAATTATGGTTTTAGAGAAGAAAAAGTACATCCGATGCTTTAATTGATGTTACTAAGTTAATTTCACATACATAAAAAACGCGTTATAGTGACATTCCTAGACCAAGATAAGGTTTTTGATTCCGTTAATAGAAGAAATCTCATTAGAAAACTGGAAATTACTGGAGTTAAGAACAACGACGTGGAGTCTCTGCTGGAATTATTCCAGTACATTTATCTTTTTGCAATTTCTGTAAGTCAAATGTATGTATGTATTGTTTGGAAACAAATAAATGAAATGAAATGAAATGTTTACTGGAATAAAGGTAATTCGAATTATATGTAGCCGAGCAGTCCATAAAGTTAGTATTATAGTTTTACTGTAGAAATTTCTTTTAGATCGTGCGAGATAAATTTGTTGAGTTTAAATTCTTACATCTCACGTTTATTTTTTATATATCTCTTTTAGAAAAAATATATTAAAGAGCCTTCAGTTTTGTCATTAATTTATATTTGCATCTAGATAACTTCATTGCTTTAAGAAGTAATGCTAGTTGGCTTCCGGACACGCATCTGAGTCAGATTTTGCCATGGGGCCTTGCAGATTTTGCCTTGCATACCAATTGTATTTCTTAAAAGACCCTTACTAGTCGTTTCCTGTCCGTCCACATAGGTGACAAATCAATACAAGGATCTTATGAAACAGAATAAGGAGGAAATTTGGTACAGAGAAGAACGATTGTATTAGTAAACGATGCAGCGGTCACAGAGGAGAATTGATTTTGCGCTATTATTACTTCAAAGTTTTAGGTCCGGCAACGAATGCGCTAACACTACAACTAGGTCGGGCTACCGTACTCTGCTGCATTGATATCACATTGAAACCTTATGAAAAATAAATTCCCCTTAAACTATAACCAAAAAACCCCTTTTCATATCAAAACCATGGTGTTTATATAATTTGCGGCGGTAGTCAGAATTTTAATGACGGTAAGTTTATGGCCGACCAAACTGATATAGCAAAGTGCTCTGATGGTCATTCTTTACTGAACAGATGATAGCAAAACCGCATCTTCCGATCATTTATGTATACAACTACTAGATAGATAACTGAGAAATTTAAAATTTGTCTTGCCGACTGGGATCTTTGGATCTACCAGACGACAATAAGACGGCAGCTGCAGTAATTACGTATGGTGATCCCCTCGTTTTTTTTGTACTTGCTCAGTCAGGTACGTAGTTATACTGAATGTATGCTTAATAATCATGTATATTTTTTACCCGGTGATAAAAGGTTTAAGAATCATGAACTGAGCATGAAGAATTAAAAATGATAAGCAAATCAAGAATTGATTTACTTCTTCTTGCTGTTTGACTCAAATGTCACATGTTTTAATGATAGACTTGTCACATCCGCTCGCAAATTGTAGAAAATTCATTACTATTCGAGGGTAGGCATAGTTGGTACTTTTATTCTAATAATTTTTAAAATATAGGAATTCACACATTGGTAAAATATTTTAAACTATTTGTAAATAGTGATTTATTCAAAGTTTAATATTTAGTGTTAAAAAACAATCGTTTTCACGGGGAAAATATTTATTTGAGATAACTAAATTTTTGTTATATATTATCCAAATACTACTACAAATCTCGATTACATTAAATATGTGCAAAAATGGATCTTGATAAAACAGAATTATTTTCTTAACACGTAAATGCAATCTTTTTTTTAAATCTAACGCATCCTTCCTAGTTTGGCAATTCACACAAACTGTGCAGGATGAACTAAAATCACTAATTCCTC
Organism: Homalodisca vitripennis; assembly: GCF_021130785.1. Classification (NCBI taxonomy): domain Eukaryota; kingdom Metazoa; phylum Arthropoda; class Insecta; order Hemiptera; family Cicadellidae; genus Homalodisca; species Homalodisca vitripennis. The sequence continues at coordinate 29,254 of NW_025777260.1, forward strand.
TAAAATAAAGAACGGTGAAAGAATTGCCAGATAAGTTTTTTCAATAAACCGAAATAAATCGAACATAATGTGAACACCTACCAACCACTGAGTAGCTATTCTCTCGTTATAACTATAAAGATATTGACGGTATCTAATGACCTCACTTCCATATTAAACTCCCGGGACTATGAAAAGGGCTCTGTTCACACAGAAGATAAACTTAAACAATTGCAGTCCTTCCAGGAACCAGGCTTCTGAATCGTCCTATGCCGGCCCGAACCGAGGGGCAACTATTTATGCTCGGCGCAATCTAGCCAAATTTTTTCCCCCAGAAGTTTTAAGAATGGTCCTACTATGGCCTAATCCATCTTCATTTTGCGTATGGAATAAGACTTTGGGGAAGTTGTGCAAAAAACAAAATGGAGCGCGTCTTTAGACTTCAGAAAAAAGCTGTCAGAATCATTTAAAAATTTGAATTACAGAGAGTCGTGTAGGGAATATTTCAGAGAGTTGAGATTGCTGGCTTTGCCCTGTCTCTATATTTTTGAGGTGATCATGTACTGCAGATCAAGGTGCATCTTGATTCGTGGCAGGAACGGTCATCAATATGACACTAGAGGCAGGGATAACTTTCGAACTCATCAACGCAGATTGACATTAGCGCAACATCTACCGCAAGAAGTTGGTGTCAGATTAATCAACAGGCTCTCTGAAGAAATCAAAATTTCCAATAATCAAAATCGATTTAAAACGCGTCTCAATCTCCTTTTGGTGTCCAAGGCTTTCTGCTCTGTTGATAAATTCATGATAAGCCACTGGGATATTTGAGAGTGCTGGATCAATGCGATTGTGTCTTGAATGATTGTGTGAATTGTGAATATGAGGTTGCGTTAATGTGTAGATAAAATCGTGTAAATTTACTTTAACTATTGGCTATTGCGATACGATGTAAAAATTGTTAAAATAATGCAATAAAGAGATTATTATTATTATTATTTTATTAACGTTTACAGGTGTGACAAAACGATTTTGTGAATTTTTGTGCTCTTAATTGTCTCAGCGATTAATCATAAACTCGTCAACAGAGTAAAATGCCTCTGGCACCAAAATAGTTTTGAACTGATCTTTAAATTTAGTTGTTTAATACCTTCAGGGAGACTGTTATTAGTCCGACACCAACTTGAGAAGGCAAATTTCTGAAAGCATCTCTTCTGTGTTGTTGGACTCGAAAGTTATCAAGTTACCTCTACTGCCATGATGGTGAAACCCCCCCTTCCAACAAAGCGCACTTTGATCTGGATTAAAGGATCACATTGAGAATAGAAACAGGACAGAGTCAGTAACCCGAGTTCCCTAAAAGCATCTCTGCATGACTCTCTGGCTCTCAAACCAAAATCATTCTCACAGTTATTTTTTGGAGAATGAAGACCCGTTCCAACTTGTGTTTTGCACAGCTACCAGAGTTTAATTCCATACCCTAGATGAGGATAGATTATGCAAAAATATGCCGTTTTCAAGACTCCGATGGAGCAATACTGTGCCAAGTTGCAAAGAGCAAAAATTTCTGATGCAATTTCTGCACAAGCGTGGTCGATGTGATTATTCCAAGTCAAACCCCGATCTAGCTACATATAAAGGAATTTCGTGGTTTGAGTTTTTTATTGTTTACATGATTTATACTGTAAAGTTCCATTTAATCTAGAATACAGTAAATGTTTTGTTGATAGTGCTAATATTGACAGTGTCCTGCACTGGGCGCCAAAGGAAAAATTTAACTTTTCCTGTAAAGTGACGAGATGTATAATATTTATTGAGAAATTTGTTTAAGGAAAACTGGTAATAATGATTTATTAAAATGTCCTTAATAAAAAAGCAGCAAAGTATGGTATTGTTTTTGATGGGGAAGGATGGGATTGAATTTAAAACCTTTGATAAATGTTTTATAAGAAATAAATATAGAGTAATATGAAATATTATTATATTGTTTACCGAGACTCGGCCGGCAAAGCAGATTCGGGACGACTCAGACGAATTTCCAGAGGTTCATATCGGTTTGCTTCCGGAGTGAAAAACTCGTAGAATCATCTATTAAAGTCTATAGTTTTATATTTAAATACATCCATGACCTTTTTTATTGATACAAAAAGCCAATGTAGTTGCTAAATCTGGCAATAATACTAAATATGATTTATAAACCTCCCACATTTTTAATTTACCGTTCTATAAATCTCCCCGAGATACAAACGGAAAGACACACATTTCTGCTTTAGATTTAGTGATAGATTTTATTTAATGTAACATTGTTTATGTACAATTCAAAAATTTAGTTCAAACAAATTTAAAACCTTAGAAATTTATTAAATTAATGAATAGTGTTAGTGCTATTGGTTCAAAATTAGTGAAGCCTGTAACTCGAGGGGCTGAAAAAACTTAATTTATGATTCTCTGTCTGTCTTTCCGAACGACATTCCGATAAACTAAATGTGCTATTGACTTGAAATTGTGCATGAAGCTTCATATCTATTTGAGGATCACCGAGTTTCATGATGGTCTGTGTCACTCTATAGAGTTTGGTTAGGCACTAGCCAGAGAGTGGTAATAACAATAATATCTTTTGTTTCGTATTGCGCACAAAACTTGTATACAAAATTGTACACTATAGATTAATAATACCTCATTTTTTCTATTGAGTAATTATTTGTGCAGGATATTCATAAAATAAATAATAACTAAAGAAGAAGTTATCAACATACACAAAGTAAATATTTGTTTCGTGAATGCTTAGCTGTTAGCTGTGATATTTTTAAGAAAGGGGTAAATTTATTTAATTAACAATAAATTCAACATTTTCAAAAATAATATTTTGGCCTGACAAATTGCCCCCATGTGCATACTAGTATGTCTAAATTTACTTTAAATCATCAACACACTACAATGATGTTTTTATGTATCAAAGGAATTTTATATTGTGAAAAATTAGCATTTATTTGTCAAACTCTTTATTTTGCTCGAAAGGTTTTAACAAATACCACACAGTTAGAAAACATTTTATAATACTCTTTTTAATAATGTGCACTGTTAAGATATTATAATTGCGTTGTCGTCTTCAATTCAAGAGTATTGTCTTATTTAGCTGTTCTCTCTGGAGCGGTTCCCTGATATTTATAACTCCAGGCTATCGCTTTCTAGATAATAAACGTGCCACTCAGAAACACTCAACCATTGAAACCGTTGGCCTAACATAATATCAACTTACAGGATGTTCCATTCCAATTGGCTAATTAGATAGCAATATAATCAAAAATCTGTCATAAAGCAATCATTTTCCAAACTCCTGCCTATCATAAAAAATTTACATTGGACTAAAATCCTAGTTACAGTTAAAATATAGACATGCGTAGATATTAACTACTTCATCATTCAGCTAACGCACTTTTTCCTGTCTACAGTGTCATTTACATCGTAAAAAATCAATACTCATGCGATAATTTTATGTAACGCTGTTCTAATGTATTGATTGACTTTACCTACCACGTCATTCATGAGAGGGCGCAATGAAAGCTGATTGAAAAAAGGAAGGAAATTACTTTGCTTGCTCTCAATCTGAAGTATAGGTTAGGTTGCATCTTGAACCTAATGCATGGATGACCACTGCGGTGCTGGCTCGGTATATTCATCACTGCATGACAGATCAGGTTCTATTACTTCGGTGCTCAGTGCACAGTTTTCAGCTCTGCGATCAGAGCAAACAGTGCATTCAGTGCAGGTGCAGGACACCGAGGAAACTCGCTTCCAGTCTTCTGTCAAGAAACGGGGCGAGTGGGCGAGAGAGAGCGAGCAGTCGAATGACAAAGAATGAACATCCGCCCCGCTGACCAATATAGTACTCTTACTACCACTACGACGCGACAATAGTACTCTTGTCCTGCGTGCCGTGACCGTGGTCACCACCTCCTGCACTTGGTCAGGGATTCATTCATGAGTTTTTCTAAAAACACTTCAATAACTAACGCTCGCGCCCACTTAACTCTGTGTTGCCAGCCAATCTTTAAGGTTGACTTTTTGATTATTCCTAATGACTGCAATTTTGGGTATTAAAAAATTTTTTTAGATTCATCTCATAACCAGAACTAAAAACTGTTAATGATAAAGATATGAATTTTTAAAGTAGGTGCAAGTAGTCTGGCTGAAGAAAATGTCAGGAATTTATTTATAAAACATTTTTTTAACTATTTATATATTTTGTAAAAACATTTTAAAGCTATATTTAATCTTAACAAATTTAATTTTCTCAAATCATTAAAATTAAGACATGTCACGTCCTGAAGTTACTATTTATCTACGTACAGTACAAAATTCACTTTTTTATCATCGGCATCGGCCGTTTAATGTGGACTTCATCACAAACATTTTCTCATTTACACATATATTAATCGTAAAAATCCTGTAATATTGCTGTATTCCTATATTATTAACTTATTCCCTTACGACTGATATTGAGGTAATATGTGAAAAGCTCGTATCTATGATTTGATGTAACTCATTATGTATTGAGGAAATACTTCCTCCCGTGTTTAGTAACTTTAAATTAGTATATAGTGGTTTTCTTGCAATAAGACGGAAACATTTATATGTTATTTGGAGAAAGGAATTCAAATATGATCGTTGGATAACATGCAGTTAATTATAAACGAAATGGGTTCAGTGAAAGGTTAACATCAAAAGTTACAGTATGTATTTAACATTTAATGGTAAATAAGAAACAGTATTGTGCATTGGCGTCCCATAGCGTTTAAATGTTGATATAGTTTAAATCCAATCAAATAGGTCTCAGTTCCTTATAGGACATATTTGGTTAGGGATCATAAGTACTATCAGACACAGAACTTTGTGACACACTTTTAAGAACGTCTTGCTTTAAGATTTATGCACCAGAATTAGTGCAAACAAATATTCTAAACTCTAGGACGGAATCAGTAATTTAACGCGATTTACTGAGTGTTTATCCATCGTATATACATAACAGAGATTAGGAGCATTTGATAGCGATGCTTCCTTTCCTGGGAAGGAGCGGTGGATTTCCCGTATGATATTTTTTCTTATATGGAGTAATCTTCATTCGTTCATAACTGTTACAATATTTACTATATGTGCTTTATATAGGTTTATTGGGAAAATCTGCCATTTATTCTTGGATTGGTATCCGCAAAGCAATGTTAAGCGACCATCTATCTTATCGCTGATTGCCAGGTTCACATCTTAAGGAAATTCTTTAAAGCTGAAACAATTTTATTATTTCCATGTCTCATTTTAAATACGTTAAAAATTCTTTTTATTTTTGTTAACATCATGTTATTAACCTTAATTATTAAGTAAAAATAACACAAATAGGACAATATTCGTATTGTTTTTGCTAACATTAACCATAACAAAAAATATATTACTTTGTAAGTGTTATTGTTTTTCAGGAAAATTTTGATTTAATTAAAACAACTATATACGGAAAACTAAGGCGCGGCGTTGAAGTTTCAAAATCAAGCAACATTGGAAACCTCTTCTATATTTATCTCATAAGAGTATATTTAGCTGTTATTACTGTGTCGTGTAGCGTTTAAATCGATAAAAATATCTTGAATTGGGTTTCATGAATGTGAAAGAATTGAGGGGGGGAGGGCTTATTAGGCTAGACCCCCTAATCAAGTGCAAAGCACATATGAGTAAAGCAGCCTTATTCGGCTTAAGGATTAGCTGTGTAAAAACGTTGATATGTATTTAAAAAAATTAATATTTTTAAACCTTTTTATCGGCACTTTCACACCATTCTCTATTTGGGGCGGTTCCCTAACACACATAAATTTTATAATGATAATCATAAAATAATCAATGTGCAAATTTCGCACCTATAATATTTTTACCACAGTTGACATTTAAGAGGCTCTTTTAATTAACTAATTTTTGTAACTGTAGAGACGGAAAATGGAATTTTTAGCTATTTTATAGACCAGTAGGGCGTAGCCCGAAGAGATTTCTGAAATAAGAATATGCATATATTCATCCAAGGAACCCTAAGAATGTCTACGTAAAATTGCAGTACAATGGGTTAAATATTTAAACCGTGAAAGCAAAACAAACAAACAAAGCAATTTTCCATTTATAATATTATTAATACCTTCATGTTATATCTAGGCCTAAAAATCATTGATAATAAGGATAATACATTTTACCGTACGTGCTAGAAAAGTGGCTTGTGGGAATATTTTTATTTTATTCATAATAAAATTCTTAAATTATATTTGATTTAAATATAGACATTTTTAAGATATGTGTAACTTTAAATAAGTAATTATTATTACGTACAAAAATAAAATTTTGATATCCATCCGTTTTTTTGGTCCTAATTTATGAAACTTGACAAATATTTTCTACATTCAATGTATGTAGGTCTTAAAAGCCACTAATAATGCTTTATATCTACGAGAGTGGTCTGAAAAGTTTCCGACCTAACAAAACATGACATAATTTGTGAAATAAAAAAAATCAACATAGTCTCCTTGTCACTCTACACACTTCTATCAGCGATACCATCTCTGTAACCCGTAAAAATTGTACTCGGAATATTTCTCTGAAAAATAATTGTTCACGAAGGTGATTGCCTCTTCATTTGACGATCACATTGTCCTCTGAGCGCAATTTTGAGATGAAAGGAACGAAAAGAATTCGCTTGGGACTGGATCTGGTAAGACGGATGGTTAAGCAGTTAAACCCGTAATTCATCGATTTTCGCCATCATAACCGCTAAGGGACGAGAAGGTTCGTAGCCTTGGTGAAACATTATATTCTTTTTCTACAAATGTGGGCGTTTCTTTAAAAAAATGTCTACCTTTACCTTGTCAAGTAATGGTGGATAGTATGCTCCTGTAATGGTTTTCCTTTTTGAAGCTAATCTATTAAATTAATTCTATTAATATCGCATAAACAGTCGTCATGTCTTTCCTAACCAAAGAAGCAGCATTTTTTCTTTTTTTGACTCTGTTTCCCCTTTTGTAATTTTTTTCGGGTTGTATAATGGTGTAGTCAAGTTTTATCTACAGTAATTAATAAGCGCATTTGGATTATTTTACCTAAACTGCGCCAGAACAGCGTTGGAAATGTTCATCCTCGAACCTTTATGGTCTAACGTGAGCAAACGCGACATTAAACGCGCGGACAGCTTTCTCATGCCTAAATGTTGATATATTTTTCACTTTAATTCGGTGGTCGTCTAGCACCATTATTTGGTTAACTCTGTCGATGATTTCATGGGTAGTTGCAGTTTTTGGACGTCCCGAACGTTCATCGTCTCTCAAGATCTTATGGCTATTTTTTTTAAATGAAGCAGCCCAAAATTTCACTGAGTTAAATGATTGTGCAGAGTTTCCATACACAGAATCCAACTCATTTTTGATTTAATAAGGCGTATTGCCTTTCAAACACAAATAGTTAATGGCAGCACGATAATCGTGTCTATATCACAAAAACACTCCCATCAACTGACTCGACTGTTACATAAAAACGGCACGTCGAAAATAGCTAAAACTTTTTTTAGTAACTGTCAACAGACGAAATTCAGTAGCTTTTGTTAACGAACCTTCCATCTTCACGTTCAGAAAGCACACTTTTCAGACCACCCTCGTAAACTATTAACTAACTCCGATATGTTTAATACAGAATTAGAATGTGAAAAGATCTATGTTGCTTTTATGTACCATCTTTTAAAGCAGAGTATAAACGAAGAGTTGGTTTTACCATCTGTGAATGGTAGAGTGTGAACAGACCTTAGCTATATTTTTATGGGTTTTATATTATGCTATATGGAGATATGCTTGTGTAATACCAAAATATTTCTCCCCAAATTCAGTAACTTTAAATTAGTGCAAATTAGTGCTCAGTGGTTTTCTTGCAAAGAAACATTTAATATGTAATTTGAGGAAGTAAATTCTTGTATGATTGTTAAATAAAATACGACCATAAACCAATATAGGCTAAAGTAGTGAAAGACTAACATCACATGTTACATTCGATATTTACAAATTAAAGGGCCAATAAAAAGGGTGGTAACATAAGAAACAGTATTGCGCATTGGCCCTCTGTATTCTTAAAATTGTTAAAGGTGCCAATGACCTAAGAATAGGCGAATTTAATAAAATAATAAAATTTGTGCACACTTATATTTATAAAACATTTAGGAAAAAGGAATAAATTTTAAAAACTTTACAATTAAGTGCAGTACCTGAGAACTAATAATATTTTACAAGATGAGCTCAAGATTTTTTCCACAATAAATTGACATGTTAAGACATTATTTGTATAAGCTTGGTATAATGTTTATTTTTTAGCTTTTAGTGAATTCAACTCCCTTCAATATCACATAGTTATAATTAAATTTGTTATGGCAGATTTATTATAAAAAGTACAACTTTTATTTTTCATTCCATTCCGTATTTATAATTTTAGGAGAAAAATATGTTGCTGGTTATCTTATAGTATAAATGGGTAGATGTAATTCAGCAGTTAGTATGGAATTAGTAGGCCTATACGTGTATACATTCCTGGTCCCTGATCATATTCGAAAATTAGTTTAATTAAAAAACAATTCTTAGATTTAAGTTCATCATTGATGATTGGTATATTATTTTTAAAATGATATTAATGTAGAATGTTTACATTCTTTTAGTGTGTTAGGGTGATATATGTGATGTAGATGTTTAAAATTTTAAAATAAAAAATACTTTGAAGAGTGCTTTAAAGTTTATAATGTTCTGGCAAAATAAAGCTGTTATTTTATCTATTTCAATGCAATCCTTTCGCTGATTTGCTGGCCACACAACTACCCAGCAATAATTGAGACGCTTGAGGCATAATATTCTCCGTGTGTAAACCAGCCACTGTCAATTAACTTTTATGTTAAATTCACTACAGAAACACGACCCATTAACAAATTAAAAAACAGTATCATGACAAAAATGCACAGCTTAGATAAATATTACTTACATTAAAACATGCGCATATCCATATCTATTTATAATTGTAAATATAGAAATAGTTTAAACTGAAAAATATTTTTAATGCGTATGATTTAGAAAATGTTATTCTATTGAAATATATGTTTAATATTATGAAATACAATAAATGTCTGTGGGTAATAAGGAGGCCACAGATCAGATGCAATAGCAATTTATGTTTTAATATTAATGATTATCCAAGATATTCTGTTACTTTCACCTAAGGTAATATTATTGATTACCTTAAAATGAAGTAAAATATGTGAAATGAATGCTTTACAACTTGGAGTTTTTACAAACGAAAGGCAAGTACAGGTCTTTTCAATTATATTACAATCAAAAGGCAGATGCAGGTCCCTTCCCCTCTTTCTCCCACCACCAACCACACGACCCGCGGGATCAACATGTACCGCTTAATTGTACGGTGTATAAAAAGGACCAACATTGACCGCTCATTACACGCGGACCAGCATGTGGACAAAAGTTTTTATATATTAAAAAATATTAGCATACATTTATCAAGCAAGTTATAAAACATAAATGTATGCTGAGAACAAATTCATAACACTGTTTATATGAAGGTTTTAAAATAGGGGGCTTGATGGACCTGCATGGGTCGCTGTATAACACAGGACCATCAAGTGCCTTGTTTCCATAAATATATATATATATACTGTATATAACTGGGTTTTAAATCTTGTAAGTTACGATATAGTATGCCCACTGCCTAAACTCATTGCACCAACTGTTCTTGATCGCTTAAGACCTTTTTTTACATCCTGCCAGGTTCTGTCCCAAAATCCATTTTGGAGAAGATAATCTAGCATTAAAGATATTGTTAAGGAACTAATTACTAAAACAGAGAAATGTAATCCTCGTCCTGGAGGTTTCATGACAACTATTAGTGTTATAAAGTGGACTTAAGTTGCTGAAAATTCCGACTCTGCTCCTACTTTCGACCTGACCGCCTCACTAACAGCACCTTTATCAGGTGGTAGCAACTACACCTTTCGTTCTTGGACCTAGCTACATACTACTCAGTCTTAAAATAGTTTGTTCGTTAGAAGGGACGTGCGCAATTGCATTAAATATGTTAGATCCGGTCAGAAGGACCAAAAGGTATGTTAGGAGATCCGGCTTGGCGGACCGCAATTATATTCGAAGGACCAATAAAATGTCTAATATTTAAAACTCACACTTCGGTAGCTGAGCAGGTGGAGCCCATACGTTGATTTTCTAAGAATAACTATTAGTCGAATGGGAAAAATAAAAATACGAAATGAGATTACAAAACATAGTATTAGAAAAAGGCACACAATTAAAGCAAAAATACAGGTGTTAAAATGATTTTCGTTTTCTATTAAAAATGTCCAAAAATGTCCGAATTAGTTGAGGATTTTTAAATCTTCGTTGAGAAGAGAATTGTCTTTAGTTGCGAAGGACCATGATAAGAATGATGAAACACTGTTACCTTGCAACCGTCCGTTGTCTGACACCTCGACACACATGAAGTTGGGTTGATTGTAGTTCGACCTGGGTTGCTTCCAAGGAACGTTGTGCTGGTGGAGTCCTTGTTGATGGATGAAGATTCCACATTCACTTGACACTGTTTTCGGTTCACTCACGAACGCTGATGTTCCACAGAGACAAAGTTAATTTTGACTCGTTAACAAAATAATGTCTGGCAAGGGGACTGCTAATTGCCATAGAACGGCTTACGGTTCACAAGAGACAAGACAAGGGGGCACGGCCCGAACTTAGTTAAAGCTGGTGTTGACGTACAACCTAGCGAGACGGAGTCTTTAGAAGAACTGGAGAGATGCCTTGGGGAGCTTTTCTTGTCCGGCGTCCTGGACGCCTGATTGGTCGTCAGAAGTCATGACAATCGGATCACTATAGATTTGGAATGCAGGTGGGTGTGTGTGTGTGTGTGTGTGTGTGTGTGTGTACAAAGATAAGTGGAAGTAGATGGTTTATAATAAAAATGGTATCGAACAATGGTGGGCAAAGAGCAGTTCTAAATAACATAACAATTCTGGTTATTAGTAAAAAACTATATTAATGCGTAAAATTTGATTAATTATTACAACTTAATATGAAAACCTAACAAAATACATGTTGCATAATAGATGTCAATACGAGTATTTTATAGTGTTAGACAATTTGCTAAAACTCGAGGCCGAGTTAGGAGTACTGCTTAGTTTTGGAGATTAGATTACGAGATTTGATGAGCGGAGTTCAACGTTGTTTGAAATAACAGATGAGTGTTTGAGGATGCATCAAATGAACTTTAGGGTGATTATATTTGCTTTTCATCGTAATAAATGGTTCTGGTTCTGAGAACTGGATAGAAAATTGATTGGCTTTTACCGACTATCTTCTCATGTTTAAACTTTTCAGACCCAAGCATTTATAAATGTTATCGATCAAATACAAACGCTACTACGACACCGATAATACCTTTTATCACAAGTAAATTAGAGATATAAGTTTTTGACTGAAGAAGGTTTTCCAGACCAATATATATATATATATATATATATATATATATATATATATATATATATATATATATATATGTGTGTGTGTGTGTGTGTGTGTGTGTGTGTATTTTCATCAGCGCAACAATTCAAACGCTTTACAATAGTGAAAATAACTTAGATTGCAAATAGATTACAATAACCGGAAAGAGATAGTTTTACGAACTACGAATTAAACGAAAGTAGACACTTTTTTATGAAGTAAACGTCTCAGACTAAGAATGTATAAGTCTTTTTGGTTGTGGCAAAATGGCACACTCTACTATGACAAGTTTCATATAATTAATTCAAAGAATTTATTATACTCATTCACATGAAAATCATGAAAAAATAGTCAGTAGCATTTTTTGACGTATTGACCTCTTAAAAATGAAGACTGATGGAGGTATGTTCCTTAAAGAGGTATACAGGAATATTTCTAATGACCTACACCTATCTTCAGAAGTGTTATTATGTTGTTTAAAAATAATTTACCGAAACGTACCTCTTACGGAATAGAAAATTACATGCAAATCCACGGTTAAACTGATTGTAACGTTACAAAGTAAAAGCAATTATTATAAAATAATAGTATATTCAAGGTTATCTACAATATGCATAAAAAGCGGCATGAAAAATGTGAATAAGAGGAAGAGGTAAGCCGACAACAACGGTCTAAGTACTAATGTTTGGTAAAACAAACATGCCTTCAATCCAACGGAAGGCGAAACATTTTCACAACACTGCAAGTGAAGTAAGAGTGTAATTTACATCGGCCGTCTTAGAGTCTCAAGTTGCTGTGAAGTTATCACTCTGTTTACAATTAACTTTCCGTCAAGTCTCCTTCAATAGACTGTCCGACTTTGTTCTGCTTAAGTTTTAGCATTTGTATCTTTCGATTCATTGTTAATTTTTTTACTATCTAGAATATTGATATGTAACATATCAAGTGCTTTACCGATCACTTTGTTTTTATTTAATGTTTTATTCTTTTATTTATTTCCAACTCGATTTGCTAATACTTTATAGTTGTTTTAGGTTGTAATCATATTAGCTATTTATAATATAAATAATTAATACAGAAGTGTGCGTTTATTCATACGGATAGAAAAACTATCAAACAAAATAAAGAGCAAGCCAGGAACAGATTGAAGTTTTCGACTAAAGGCTGTTCCTAAAGAAATTTCTAAATTTTAAATAATGTTTTAAGATTTGAACTGACCAAGCTAGAAAGTGTGTAAATTACCTTTTTTGGTATAGTTATACAAATGACGAAAGTAATAAGTTTTATAAAGAAATTGTTCAAGAATTCTCAAAGTACGCCCTAACGCTTTAATGGAACTAAGCCTTTATAGAAGTGAAAGGTTTGGAGGATATATTGGAAATCCTGTAAACGAGATTCTTTGAATTCTTCTCTTACAAAAAGTGCCACTTTTTCATGAATGTAATGTCCTATGTAATAGGGAAGTCTTTTTACAATATTTACATTTGAGCCGCCAAGTAATTTAAATCACACAGTGCTCTATTGCTCGTCTCTGTGTTGTATTTAATGGAAACTTTCCTTAACTATGTTATCACTTAATTTCCCCTATCTTCCTGTTTTTTGTTTTGTTTTTTTTTTATTAACAAACTAAACCCCATTTTTATTCTTCCTCAATTATTTTCATTATAAAATTATACATTTACTTTGTTTACTTTATTAGAAAATACGAGTATTTGAAATAGCAGAGACAATTTTTATCTAATGCAGCAAATTGCATAATTGTTCTTAGAAATATAAAATGGCAAATATAATTTAAAAAGTCTCATTGTGTTTTCCTTAACTGGTAGACAATATTGAATGATTAAAAAACAGATTTCAGTCAGCGTATAAAAGAGATATTATATTAATTTTTTAATTGTAATAAAGATTATTAGATATGTAACCTCCCTTTCATCTCTCGGCCCGAAACGGATGCAGGATTAACAATGTTTGAACTCCAAACAACCTTCCCTTCTCGGGGACTTCCGTTGCAAACAATATGTGCCCTCTCTAGAGCACAGATACTTTGGCCACGTTAAATATAATACAATACATATAACAGTTTTACTGCGTGTAGTGAGAAGTACACTTTGTATTAGTAAATGTATGGGAACTAAATAGAGCTTGATAAAAGGTTATTAAAGTGTTATGGGTTTTTCGTTTGGTAATGCAATGCTTACTAGTTAACGGATGAGCAATAGCAATAAATCTGTCTCAGTGTCTAATGTTATATGTTTACGAAATACTCAATAACAGTTTCACTAGATGTAATAAAAACAACCGTTATAGCGGAAAATACATGCTATTTAAATTGAATTCGATAAAAGTTTAGTAATTATTGTAGGTTGGTTGTTAATAATATCTTGTAATTCCACTCACCGATTGCTGTTAGACCAGTTAATTGTTTAGAAAACAGCTACAACAAAAATTGTCACTCTGTATCTACCAGCATTGAATGTGTTCAACTGTAAGTGTTCTCCAATGCATTAACATAATGTATAAAATTCAATTAAAATTGTTTATATGTTATAAGTAAGTAATTTTTATTATAGTGAATATGTAAATAATTATATCTAAAACAGCTTAAAGATTTTTTCCTAATTGATAATATACGTCATATTACTAAATTAAACTTTAATGTTGTGACAAAAATCCAGCGTATAAGAGTTTATTCTGAAATATTGAAAAAAATAACTAGAGATGTCATGATTTAATTATTCTATTTCAATTTAACTTCCTTTTAAATCTTTTGTGTCAAACTTTACGTTAATACTGTTCTGTTTTATAACCATGCCGAGAACTTCAAGGGATTAAGGGAACTTCATTACCAGAAAAAACAAATTAGCATTTACCTATATAGTCAATTCAGAAAGGAGAACTATAAAACATGTATAATAGACGAAGGAAGGTTTTTGAATAAATTTTAGTCATCAGCAAAATTTCTCAAAGCTTCACTTTGTATAATTCGTTAACTAAAGAGGCTCGTTACAATATGCTTAGGGACTGTTTCTTAACGAGAGTTATTAGGAGCCTTGTTTGTTAGCTCCTTTAAACCTTGCCGGATGATGTCAATGAATAATTAAGCAACTGCAAATAAAATAAGATAACAGTCAAATCCTTCACTTAGAAATATTACTCTTGAAAGAAATTAATTTTCTAAAAAAAAAAAATATATATAGTAAAATTAAACAGTAAAATTAATCATATAATATTTTGTTTACCGTCTCATTCCTTACTCCTTCCGTTATGTTCCTATTCATTAATATTTAGAGACAGAGCATTCGAATTTCAAAAATTTTTGTTTGCATGTTTTAACTTTTGCATAAGGAATACAATGCTACTAAAGCTGAAGGGAGAATATGGGGTCAGTTAATCCAGCCCCTTATGTTTAAAAAATTGATGGATGGTCAGTATCGGTGTACCATTGACCATCGAGTGTTTTTCATATATAATTCCTTACTCCCCATAGTTTTACTGGCAACATAAACCTTACTAATAACAGATCACGTGTAAATCCTGTATGTTGTAGCTTCTGTCACACAAGACTGATGTCGTAAATTTGTGAATATTGTAGTGGATGTTACAAGAGTGGTAGGCTACACCAATATGGTTGGTGAGAAAGTAGGAGCCTATTGATCAGTTTTTTATCTATGATGATGTTTTGAGCCTAAGTAGGGTTTCCCATAACATTCTGGGCCGGCAGTTAGCACAAGGCTTAACTTCTATATGGCGAAGTGAAATTTATGTCTCTTCTCTCAAAATGAGATTAACTTTAAGTTTTCACTTTATTATAGTCTCAGAGAATGGCGTTATCCTAAGTACACTTGAAAACTGATTGAAGAAATCCGAGCCAAAGAAGGGGGACAAGATATGAAATCAGTAGAATCCAATATCGTATTATCTTACCAAGAAAAGTAATAAAGCCGTATTTTCAATTAATTCTCGTTTTATATCAAGAACAAATTACAGTAGTACGTGTCGCAATCATAAGGCTACACTTGGTATGGTGTAATCCTACATATCAATATTTAGTTACTAAAAGGTGATTTTTTTTATTGGTGCGGTTTTTTTAAAACTAAATAAAAAAATGAAAAAACAACCTGCATTGACATAAAAATTCATTTATTTGAACTACAGTGTCATGACATTAACGTTTAAAAATGATTTCTGGCATATGTTAGTTTAGCTGAGGAAAGAAAAAGTCCCGTAACATTGCCCGATAGCGTTGACCATTTACCGTAACAGTCTGGCCAGCATTGTCTTTAAAAAAATAAGGGCCAATAACACCACCTGCCCAAATGGCGCACCAAACGGTAAGTTTTTGTGGATGAAGGGGCATACCAACAAATTCTTTTGGGTTTTCATCACTCCAAATCCGACAATTCTGTTTGTTGACAAAGCCGCATAACCAGAAATGAGCCTCATCACTGAAAAAAAATCTTGCCTGCGAAAGCTGGGTCACGTGTTATCTTATGTTGAGCCATTCAACGAAATCAAGACGCTTGCGATAGTCTAATCGTTTCAGTTCTTGCACCAACTGAATCTTGTATGGATATAGGCGTAGATCCTTCCGTAAAAATATTCCATAGAGTTGAGTAGCAGATCGCTAATTGCTGCGCACGATGACGAATCGACACACTTGGATCCTCTTCAACACTATGAGTAACACAACATTAACAGCCTCTTCGGTCCTTACTGTGCGGCGTCTCTCTGCCGATGCTTGTCAACAAGAGTGTAGGTATTACGAAAACGATTAACCAAAGCTCGAATACCTGACTCTGATGGACGATTATGAGGTCCCGTAAATCGGACGAAGAGCTCGGTAAGTTGCCCGAACTGAACTGCGGTTTTCAAAATAAATTTGCACTATTCGCAAACGCTCTTCTTTTGTAAGTCTTTTCAATGGTTACTATACAATAATACGCACTAGACCAGACAAATATCGAAATGACATAAGATAATAAACAAAGATCAGCTGTTTTATTCAAATTTCATTGTTGTGTTTAATAGTGGTGCCAACTTAAAAATCACACCAATAAAAAAATTACCCTTTATAATACAGTTATTTTTTTAAACCTGAAATTCATTTTGCGCGACGTAAACAACGTTGTATTTTATAACAAATATTAATTATATTCAAAAAAAAATCATTTAATAAAGTAGTAATAAATCAGGGTTTTAAATCATTATAGAATTAATTTTATATAAAATGTTACTGTTCTAATCTCAAAATGCTATTCTCATAAAGGTTATTACTTAATGTCATTAAAATTGTATGAATGAAAAAGTATTCAAATTTAATTTCTCCATACAAAGAAACTCTATAGTCGACATTCAGTAGGTAGAGAGCAGTTTTAAGGTGATCGACCAGGAAAGCACGCTCTTCCGCTACTTGCTCAATAACTAGGAAAATTATGAGGATTTACTGCTCGTTGTCTTATCGTTGGTTCTCGTTACTCTTTTATCGTATAGTAATACATCACGGATTATATATTCGGTGAATAAAGTTATGGAATATATATTAACAACTATTTGTATGATACAAACATTACGTAAATATGAGACAATATTGTAACAATCTTAATATAATCAAAGTAAATATTTTGATTTTGATTGCACCAGATAACTGGTACCTGTGCTATAGCTGGTGGACAAATATTCTCTACGAAAAACTAATATTAATTATTAAATTCTCTAAAGCGTATCTCCATTTTCGTGTACTAATATTAACGATCTAAGTATTCGTGTCTAGCCAGGTAATTCTCAAATAACAGTTGTATGTATTCTATATCAATACAATTATTTTGCACTTGAATTGAATATAGATAGATGCTAGATGATTGTAAGACTTAAACTACTTAGTAAAAGCAATTATTTTGAAATGTGATGTTGCTCTATGATAATTTTTAAACATAAGTACACATATATCCCCGGTAAATAAAATATATGTATGCATAAGCTTAAAAGGACTATTTCGGTCAAAAAGCATATCCTTCCTTCGCTTGTGCTCGCCTTCCGGTGTAGGGTTATGAGTGTGCCATCTCTTTGTGTTCCTTAAGCAACAGCAAAAATATCATGTCAAAGGAGCCAACCAGTTTCAAGCACCATACCTGTATGCAAACATTCAAACCTTCGTCGAAGAATGTGTGTTTTATAATATAATTTAAATAGTACTTGAGTACTAAGATGCAATTAGATTTTTTTAATTCATCAGTGGTTCTATACGTAGTACAACTTAGATATCAACTTCGTCCATGCAGTAGTAGCATTACACTAATAAGCAAGCACTATATATTTAATATATTAAACAAATTAAATGAAAATAAATGTTTCTGCCTGCCTCTTTAGTGAACTCCAGATCAGCATGTTTAGTGCATTTTTCATATGTGATTTTATGTCTTTCTATCGGTATTGTATGACATATAGAGGATGAAATGATTTATAGTTGTGAAATTCTGCATACATCAATGACGCCTGTTGTATTATACAATCATCACGTTAATATATGACAATATTGTAACAATCGTAATACAATCAAAGTCAATCTTTTGCTTTATTGCAAAATATACAAAATACCGATGTTATAGCTGGGCCATCAATCTTATCTATGAAAAACGGTTTTTACCTACAAAATTATGAAATTCTTTAAGCATATCTCCAATACCAATACTAGTATTAACGATCAAACTCTTCGTGTCTAGCTAGGTGTCTCTCATATAACAGTTGAATGTATTTCTCTAACAATAAAATGATTTTGCAGGTGGATATGGATAGATGACGGCAGCGCACTGTACTAATATAATGAAAATCATTCATCACACTAGGGACAGGTGGACATCCATTGACCACGTCTACACTGTGGTGTCTGAGGGGACGAAGTGATCAGTCAAAGGGGGATGACGTGGTGCTTCGTGGTTCGGTGGGGAAGCTGGTATCTCTTGTACTAGAAACCATAATAATTGTAAGCTTGATTCCATAACTGATTATACAACGAAATGTTATTAATTCACTGTGTTATTGTGAATGTATGCCTGGAAATGATTAGTTAGTGTAATTGATTAGTTAGTATAAAAAAAGTTAGTGTAATTGATTTTGGGTTACAAATGAACTGTTTTTATATTTCATATATATATATATATATATATATATATATATATATATATATTTGGGTTATATATTTCAAATATATAACCCTTCAAATATTCTGAATCAAAAAATTATGAAATTTCTTTATTTCTCCATCTTAATCCAAATTACAAGTATCTAAAGCAGGCAATTTAGGAAATTTTCAAATCATGTCAAAATAAAAATGTATGAATTGTAAACCAAACATTTTCATAGTATAAACAGTAAATTTAGCTTCAGGAAGAGACAGGAATTTTGTATTTTTATAAGGTTATTTTCTTTAAAGAAGTATTTCAAACGCTATTTTCTTAAAGTATATGTAACTAAACAAATAAGTAAAAACTCATTTGTAGTATATAACTTATAAATAAAAACATACTGAATTACTCATATCGTATTTAAAGTCTTTTAAAACATATTTATATTTTCAGATAGTTTATGAATATTACTTTTATACTAAATGAAAAACTGTGTTAAAATACTATGATCCATAAAATATTGCTAAACGTCATATTTGTATAAATTGTTCTGTATGGTTTGTCTGTCCACCTTCTTGCAGGGTATATAGGAAATAAAATCAGTTATCAATCCCAAACTTTGAATGCAACCTCAGCGAAGCCTGTTCTGCGACACGTGGTTGCATTGATCTGTTATAATAAAAATACAATAAATTATAATTTTATTATATTGGGCAAACTGGCAGAAATTTTAATAAAAGGTTTAAGGAACATATGCAAGCTTTGAAAACAAACAAAACGTCTGCAATAAAATAAAATCTTGCTGAACACTTATTATAAACGGACAATAACTACACAAATATTGAAAAGAACATGGCAATTTTAGATATGGAAAGGAAATAAGAAAAATTACACACAAAAGAATAATTACGTATCTATTTAAATTACAATAAATATCCTTATAAACATTTTAAATAGTATTCTGAGAAATGAGACAAATCCAATTTTTGAAAAAAAATTAAAATATTAAGTACAGATTAATAATAAAAATTACAACTGTGTCATTTAAATTTAACATATGCTTATATAGCACACTTGTGTATATTTAATAATTTATTTATTTAGAGGTTAATCTACACTGATGATGGTTGAATACCGAAAACACGTGTATGGCAATAAAAACATTATACTAATAATAATATAAATATATATTCACTTCTATTCTTTCTATGGTTAAAGACACAAATCTCAATTAACGACCAACGTAGTACTTATTTTAAAGTACAATGTTTAGAGTGGGAGGATGGGTTGCAATCGTAAAAAATATAAAATTGTGGCTTAAATGTACTCTATTGTTTCAATATTTTTTTCAATCAATGACGACAACGGTTTTTGGATAGCGAAAATATTTAGTTGGCCAGTATTGCCAACTGATTAATGACACCCAAGTATCTGAATAAAAATAATGGTAATAAAATATGCTAATATATAAAATTTTATTCCCAAAATAAAAGGCAAGAATGTTTTAAAAGTTTATTGAAATTTAGATATACCCGGATGAATCGCGCACAAAACTGTTTTGGTTTAAATACAATTTAGCATTACAGGCAGCAGCAAGAAAAGAAAGATTTTAGTTTTTTTGGATGTTATCTTAAAAATAAAAGCATTTTCATCATTTCCAAAAAAAAAACTGCCAAATATAAAAGCTGTTTTATTCCTTATGAGATTTGTTTCAAATATAATGCACAAACATTCAGAGATAAAGACATGTTTATTATAATACTCTTTTGCATTATTATCAATTGTTATAAATGTAGTAAACAAGTAAGCAGTTTAAATGTATAAGAATACACAGTAACATAATACGATGCAAAATAACAATTATTCTTCTTCATATAAAAAAGTTGAAGATTTTAAAAATAAATATGAATTTCTTGTAGATGAATATTAACATTTAGCTTCTCCCAGCGTCGGAATACGATAAACTGCATTATAGGAAAAAAATTGTGGAACATCAATATCACAGTATATTTTATAGACTACCCCCTTCCAACCGTTTTTAATATTAATGTAGAGAGAAGAGTGTCTTTTAAGAGTTGTGCTCATTTCCATTTTACAACCAAAATATTCTGTAGTTCTCCGCTAAGTTACACTTTTTCACAAATGGGGGTTTTGTACTACACGATATAGACACCCTTGCACGAAATATATCTTGTACCTACAAAAAAACACAAAATACTTCACTTAATTGGTCACTTCCAGCTATGGCGAAGACACTCCCTGTCTTTCTCACTGGTATTATATATACGAGCAAACTCGGTCAGCACCGAGAGAGTAAGCTAGCTATGGTGGAGACACTCCCTGTCTTTCTCACTGGTATTATATATACGAGCAAACTCGGTCAGCACCGAGAGAGTAAACTTGCTATGGTGAAGACACTCCCTGTCTTTCTCACTGGTATTATATATACGAGCAAACTCGGTCAGCACCGAGAGAGTAAACTAGCTATGGTGAAGACACTCCCTGTCTTTCTCACTGGTATTATATATACGAGCAAACTCGGTCAGCACCGAGAGAGTAAACTAGCTATGGTGAAGACACTCGCTGTCTTTCTCACGGGTATTATCTATACGAGCAAACTCGGTCAGCACCGAGAGAGTAAACTAGCTATGGTGAAGACACTCCCTGCCTTTCTCACTGGTGTTATATATACGAGCAAACTCGGTCAGCACCGAGAGAGTAAACTAGCTATGGTGAAGACACTCCCTGTCTTTCTCACTGGTATTATCTATACGAGCAAACTCGGTCAGCACCGAGAGAGTAAACTAGCTATGGTGAAGACACTCCCTGCCTTTCTCACTGGTATTATATATACGAGCAAACTCGGTCAGCACCGACAGAGTAAACTAGCTATGGTGAAGACACTCCCTGTCTTTCTCACTGGTATTATATATACGAGCAAACTCGGTCAGCACCGAGAGAGTAAACTAGCTATGGTGAAGACACTCCTTGTCTTTCTCACGGGTATTATCTATACGAGCAAACTCGGTCAGCACCGAGAGAGTAAACTAGCTATGGTGAAGACACTCCCTGTCTTTCTCACTGGTATTATATATACGATCAAACTCGGCAGCACAGAGAGAGTAAACTAGCTATTGTGAAGAAGGGAAGTTCCGCAGTCCATAGTAGACGTAATCGTTTAACCTCCAACTGAATTACGATACAAAGTTTGAGGAAGTGGACCTAATCTCTGGAACTGCTGTTCCGTGAATATCAAATCTCACAATCCATGAATTGTATTTTGCTGTAGAAGTTCAAATACTCTTTTGTCACATTTACTCAAACATCCGGTTTGTTTAATCACATTCAGAATAAGTACACAAGTCCAATAACAGGTCGCGAAACACTGATAAAGAGTGTATTTAATTTGTTTGTTTACTTCATTCCTAGATTACACTCAATCGTCCAGAAATCATGGAATTTTCATTTATCCATGGTAAGTGTACAACATTAGAGGATGATAAGATTAATTAACTCTTTACACCGTTTAAAGTCATCCAAGTTTCACATTTTTTAGTGTTGTTTCACTTCGAACTTACATTTACTATGATTGTTTCTGGATATAGGATTTAAATTTAGAAACGAGCTCATGATAAAAGCTTTAATAAAAGTACAATTTTGTCTAATTTAAATACCGAATGGACAAAATGCGAACGTTTACACATAGAGGAATTACATTACGAATAATTGTTTTGTTTCAAGTTTGATTATTGATGATAGATGATTTTAAAGAATAATAGGATACCCGACATTTACCACCATTATATGTTAAAAAAGTATTCTTTCGTTACTGTCCAGTTTGTTGACGGCGTACATCTTGGCTAGGTAACGAGCACCATACGTGTTTAAGCTTGTTATGTATCCTAAGGGAAACAAATTATAATACGTATTGCTGTATATAACATATAACAACTTATAACATTGTTGTTAATAAACATTAAAACAATCAAAGGAAATACAATACCATTTTCATCCATCGTAACTCTGAAAGCTTAACAAGTTTATAACTACAACTTCTCAGTGGTTACATTGAACACCAGAGCTTTGCTCGCAGATTATAAATACGAACAATAAGCTTACCATGAGATAGAGCAATGAATATTAATACAGATATATCGTCTGTTTTGCTTCGTTTAAAATGAAAGTTTCAAGTTTAAAAGTTTAGTTTAAAATATATATATCACAGCTTTAGTATAATTTAGATGAAATTAAACTTAACAGTTGAGGAGGCATACGGTAGGAGACAATTTGAAATGAAAAATAAAAACCTTCTTCTTTTTAAATTTGGGCATTTTTTCTTCAACTTTTTATTTAAAAAAAAACTAGTTTTTTTTCAATCACAGAGACATTAGGTTAGGTTAGAGACAATTATTTTGGCTGTACCCTTTGAATTTAACACATCATTTACAGGTGGTCGGAGGAAAGATCGTTCAACCAGATAATTTTACTACTGGCATAAGGTCAACAAGTTTGGAATCAATTTTCTCACTGGTATTATATATACGAGCAAACTCGGTCAGCACCGAGAGAGTAAACTAGCTATGGTGAAAGACACTCCCTGTTTTTCTCACTGGTATTATATATACGAGCAATCTCGGTCAGCACCGAGAGAGTAAACTAGCTATGGTGAAGACACTCCCTGTCTTTCTCACGGGTATTATATATACGAGCAAACTCGGTCAGCACCGAGAGAGTAAACTAGCTATGGTGAAGACACTCCCTGTCTTTTCTCACTGGTATTATATATACGAGCAAGCTCGGTCAGCACCGAGAGAGTAAACTAGCTATGGTGAAGACACTCCCTGTCTTTCTCACTGGTATTATATATACGAGCAAACTCGGTCAGCACCGAGAGAGTAAACTAGCTATGGTGAAGACACTCCCTGTCTTTCTCACTGGTATTATATATACGAGCAAACTCGGTCAGCACCGAGAGAGTAAACTAGCTATGGTGAATACACTCCCTGTCTTTCTCACTGGTATTATAAATACGAGCAAACTCGGTCAGCACCGAGAGAGTAAACTAGATATGGGGAAGACACTCCCTGTCTTTCTCACGGGTATTGTATATACCAGCAAACTCGGTCAGCACCGAGAGAGTAAACTAGCTATGGTGAAGACACTCCCTGTCTTTCTCACTGGTATTATATATACGAGCAAACTCGGTCAGCACCGAGAGAGTAAACTAGCTATGGTGAAGACACTCCCTGTCTTTCTCACGGGTATTATCTATACGAGCAAACTCGGTCAGCATCGAGAGAGTAAACTAGCTATTGTGAATACACTCCCTGTCTTTCTCACTGGTATTATAAAGTTTCGCAGTCCATAGTAGACGTAATCGTTTAACCTCCAACTGAATTACGATACAAAGTTTGAGGAAGTGGACCAAATCTCTGGAACTGCTGTTCCGTGAATATCAAATCTCACAATGCATGAATTGTATTTTGCTGTAAAAGTTCAAATACTCTTTTGTCACATTTACTCAAACATGCGGTTTGTTTAATCACATTCAGAATGAGTACACAAGCCCAATAACAGGTCGCGAAACACTGATAAAGAGTGTATTTAATTTGTTTGTTTTACTTCATTCCTAGATTACACTCAATCGTCCAGAAAGCATGGAATTTTCATTTATCTATGGTAAGTGTACATTATTAGAGGATGATAAGATTAATTAACTCTTTACACCGTTTTACGACATCCAAGTTTCACATTTTTTAGTGTTGTTTCACTTCGAACTTACATTTACTGTGATTGTTTCTGGATATAGGATTTAAATTTAGAAACGAGCTCATGATAAAAGCTTTAATAAAAGTACAATTTTGTCTAATTTAAATACCGAATGGACAAAATGCGAACGTTTACACATAGAGGAATTACATTACGAATAATTGTTTTGTTTCAAGTTTGATTATTGATGATAGATGATTTTAAAGAATAATAGGATACCCGACATTTACCACCATTATATGTTAAAAAAGTGTTCTTTCGTTACTGTCCAGTTTGTTGACGGCGTACATCTTGGCTAGGTAACGAGCACCATACGTGTTTAAGCTTGTTATGTATCCTAAGGGAAACAAATTATAATACGTATTGCTGTATATAACATATAACAACTTATAACATTGTTGTTAATAAACATTAAAACAATCAAAGAAATACAATACCATTTTCATCCATCGTAACTCTGAAAGCTTAACAAGTTTATAACTACAACTTCTCAGTGGTTACATTGAACACCAGAGCTTTGCTCGCAGATTATAAATACGAACAATAAGCTTACCGTGAGATAGAGCAATGAATATTAATACAGATATATCGTCTGTTTTGCTTCGTTTAAAATGAAAGTTTCAAGTTTAAAAGTTTAGTTTAAAATATATATATCACAGCTTTAGTATAATTTAGATGAAAATTAAACTTAACAGTTGAGGAGGCATACGGTAGGAGACAATTTGAAATGAAAAATAAAAACCTTCTTCTTTTTAAATTTGGGCATTTTTTCTCCAACTTTTTATTTAAAAAAAAACTAGTTTTTTTCAATCACAGAGACATTAGGTTAGGTTAGGTTAGGTTAGAGACAATTATTTTGGCTGTACCCTTTGAATTTAACACATCATTTACAGGTGGTCGGAGGAAAGATCGTTCAACCAGATAATTTTACTACTGGCATAAGGTCAACAAGTTTGGAATCAACTTCACAATGGGAGTAATGTGCAACAGAGGAGAGTTATGTCATTTGTAAACTTAGAAAAGGAAAGTTTACATAAGTGAAAGAGTTTAAACTTAAGCATTGAAAAGTAAAGAGAGTAAAAATATCTGTTTGAAAAATTCCAATTTATTATGTTATTGATTACGAGTATAATTTATAGTATCTCTTGTTGCAGATTTTAATAAACTTGGAAATCAAAATCTAATTACTTGGAAAGGAACTATTGGTAACAGAATGTAGTGTCGTGACAAGCTACTTGACATCTCCAATGTAATATAATTGATAGCAGGTAGTTGATTCGGAAGACCTACTGAATAGAACAAAATTTGGACTCATTCTGAGTTTGTAACTATACCATCTGCAGAACAAGTTTTACGAAGTGGGAGAGAATCAATTTCAAATGGAAACAGTGCTAGAGCTTTACAAAGCCAAGAGTTCTACTGTAGACTGTACCCGTGTCTGCTTACAGTTAGAAGTGGATCTGGAGTGAAAAACATGTCCTTCCTGGAGTGAATGAAAATTAACTTCAATTGAAAAACTTGGAGATAGACTAATTTAATCTATAAAAATATATTTTATAGTAAATTTAGTTTCCTGTTTGCTATATATTAAAAACGTTTAGTCTTTCTAATAAGTTCTTGGTTTTGAAATAATAAAGATGAGCGTGCAGAATAAAATAATAATGAAGATGAATTGTTTATAATAAACACAACAAATTTAATTTTATTCGTTATAGCGCAGTATAAATGGTGTTAATAATACGCAGTAATAAAATAAGAACTAATACAGAACATTTCTTTAGCATAAAACTCACGATTTCCCAAGTATTAAATAAGAATATGACTAGAAGTGGAATGTGATTTATTGCAATAACATTTATGTACTAAATTATACTTTAATATTGTAAAAAATTTCGGATATACAACGAATACAATTTTGAATCATCTTAAGAGAATAAATAGCATTTCCTAGTTAATTATAACTTTAATTGATTAATTACAACAATTTAAAATTAATATTACAAACACACCGTCAAAAAAATTTATATACCCTGACTATTGCTCATAATATTGTTTCCGCAACTAAAGAAATAGAAAAACTAGAAACGGCCACATTATAATGACTAATCGGATTGTATGCGATTGTATAACCAACTAATATAATGATTATCATTAGTTGTTATCTTCTTCCGATCTAAGTTTTTCCAGGTTGACTAGTTACATTTACCCTGTTACCTCTATCCCATTGGGTGGTTGAAAGTCAAGAAAATGTTTACTTTTTCTGTTGAAGGGATAAGGTACAGTCCAAGAGATTTCGTGTGGTCTTCGCCCTGAAAATAGTAGCGCAGTAGCCTAATGGTTATGTGGAGTGAAAGGAAAAGTCGCCAGCTTAGTCTGTGAGTCGGGTCCCCACCACCTCTGCTACCTTGCCACCCACGGTTCCCGTGTCACAAGCATCTAGGACAGGAATCTCTTGGCCTCTATAAGGTTTTCATCGCTCTAGGGCATCAGGAAGTTGAAAAAACACAATTTAGTTCATTTCGGGGTTTCAGCACTATTGAAACCCATAAGGGTGATTGATCCGCATGAAAAATTTCTTTCTCTGTTGAAAGCATGATTTCCTTATGAATAAAAGTGGTTCATTGTAGGATATCGCTAAATTAATTTAATTTACTTCTAATCCAATTTCAACCTCATGGGTGGTTTACCTTTATTAAATAACTTATATGTTATTTGTTTGTTGTGAACATAAGAGTTGCGCGCCCACCTGTGTTTGCAAAAATTTCATATTTTTTAAAATGAAGAATTTGAAAATAAATTTAGTTATCCTAGTTATACAACCCCATTCAAATCCTATGGATTGTTAGAGATTTAAAATTATTGTCTGAAAATCCTTGAATTAATCTGTTTAAGTTAGAATTAAGGGCATTTTAATGCATTTTTAAATCATCTGTCCAATGAACGCTGAGTTTGGAATATCTAATGAGTCATAGGTTAAACAATAACTAGAAGAACTATATTTTTGTGTTTCTGATATTTTCGAACAATGAAATTTGAAATACACATTCCTTATGATCTCAAAAGACAAATCACAGGTTTTAACGCAGATCAACCGTCCATAAACGTTGTAACATCTAGAAGAACTATATTTTCAATTTCCCGCTTTTGTTGAAAGAATAAATGTTCCAGACCAGTGCAATATGCTCTCAACAAACTACGGGTGTCGTAAATACCGTAGACCGTAAGTAGATTACACTGGCTAGTAGTATTCGCTTTTTGACTCAAATAGACTTCTCGGGCAAATCTTTGTTTATACAATCTTGATCAAGACAGCAAAGCAAACTCAACAACGGCGCTGAAACTACAATAGACGGAAATTAGTTTACTGCGATTGGTAGTATACACTTTGTGTCTAAAGAAGACTTATCAGACTGATGTATGTATGTACCTATGTTCTTGATTGTGACAACAATGCAAACCCACTGCCACATTGAAAATACCTTATGCCGGCAGGAGATAATAATCTGTATTTAAGCGGCTTTTTAACAGAAAATACTTTTTAGACCTATATGTACACTGGAAATATTGTAGACCGGAAGTACATTACAACAGGTAAAAGTAACCAGTTCTGGACAATTATAGTAGGCTTGTCACACTAAGAATATATATTGTTTTATTATCGTGGCAACAAGGCAAGCTCTACAATAACGGGTGAGTTATAACTGATTATTGACTTTGTTAAATAAATAAGAGTCGGTAGCAAAGTTTTGTTAAATTGTGACGTCTTGAAAATAACCACTGAAGACATTGCATCATAAGTGCTTTGACTAAGATTACTACGGATTATTCCTCCACTCTATAATACTTAATGTATTACTTAAATTGTTAGAACTATCCACTCATATACTATGAAATGTTGCAGAGAACTTTGTATATAGGTTCTCATGAAAACTGTTTTATCTTTTGTCTTAGGGCCCCTAAACAATTACTTTATTCCTATAGTCAAATGATTCAAACAAAATCAAGATATTGGAATATCTTCCAGTTACCATCAGTTATTTAGATAATATTTATTTATTACGCTATTTCGAAAGCATATTCCTTTAAAATACATGTTATTCAACAGGAAAACGTGTGCAAGGCCACGGAAAACTGTTACTTTTATATAAAGCAAACTAGTTTAATCAAACTGTAATGAAATTTGCAGTTTCGTAACATCTGGGCTATGAGGGTTATTTAAGAGATCACATTTTTTTACTAATTATTGCATCGATCTACATTATATCACTTCTTAAGAATTAAATTTTTATAAATAATAAACAAACTAGCAGCTTGAGAATGCATTTGTTCATATTTATTTCATCTTTCTTATAATAACATTTTAAAAGGCGTTAAAACACTAATTCACGAACTTATTGATACCGAAACTTTAGTTATTTTTGCTAGATTTTAGAAATTGGTAAATTATAAACATACAAAGTTACCAGGTCCAAAAAACAATATACATTTAATATATTTCGTCTTAAAAATATTACAATCAGTTTAAAACACATAAAGTCATAAAGCGTATTCATTTTAAAATCTGCTTGGATTACATAAATTAAGATAATAAATAGGGCTAAAAATTGAAATGCTGCCTTAAATTGATGAAAACTATTTGCTTCTGGAATAAAATGACTTATTCTATAATTCTATTTCGATGAAAAATAAAGAATTAAAAAGTGATCACTTGACAATAATCCTCTCAGTTTAAACTCTCGCCTGTCCATTGTAGGAAGTCCTGCAGTCATCAGAATTTGGGCAATAAATCGCTCAATTTTGATGAAATAATCTAGACCTTTACTGATGTAATCGGTTTTTCTTGATGAATGGTAGAACCTGTTAATGCATTCCTACCATTTTGAAATTATACGTCGCATTACATATCGTACGTAACTGAAACATACTCAAGGCCGAATTTTTTATCGTGAATTCCAAATCTGAAAGATGATAGTAGGTAATTTTTTCCTAAAAACCACGCTTCCTTTCCCTCTTCAAGCCCACCCTTCCATGAGGCGACTTGTAAGAACGAAATCGTTCCAATAGTACAGAATTACTCCTCGTGGGAATTTTAGTAACTTGATATGGATCTTTTAGGGCTTGCAACTTGTAGAGAAATTTGCAATCAGGACTTCCACCACAGAGCCAAAGCTTAACAATAAATTATACACACTAAAAAGGCCTTACAGCTTCCCCGGAGTTTATGAATCATTCGCGTTCAGTTTATCAGGTTCCATGAATATTAACGTGGGATTACTGTCTGGTCTAGGTTTGCCTTCTCTGGCCAAGATTCGAAACTGTTCCTTTAGAGTGCTTCTCAAATTTGTACTGAAATTAGGAAACAAATATTTTAACAAAGATTGAAACATAATAACTTTATGGAGTATTTAATTTATAGTAGTTACATATTTCAAATACTAACTCCATACATATTTGTTATGTGTTATCTTAAGTATGTACCACAATAATATGAGCAATATCACAAAATTTTGTTTTTTTGTTTTCTTCTTAGAACACTAATAGAGATCAAGAAAATTAACGCTCTTTTCTTTGTCTGCATCCAGTAAAAACATTATTTATTACTAATCTGAAGTAGACTTAAACATGGGGAAATCAACAATATATACAACAGTTGACTTTTGGTTAAGTGCACTTAAGTTGACATAAAATGGTTCTGTTTTATGATTTATGTTTGAAAAGATAAACTAGTGTCATCTGTACGTACTATAGTCAGTTGAATAACACTCTCGTCCTGTTACACTAGTTAGGGAAGACAGATGTCATCTTAATCTTACTTACTTACTTTAGTTGGCTGAATATTTTTCTACCACTTTCAATCCGAATATTAATTGCGTTTTATACAGTTTTGCATTGGTATTAAATAACACCATGCTGATATTCCTTTCTCCCTTGTATTAATGGAGTTGTATTATGTATGCAAAGACATTATATCTCTGAAAATTTAAATATAAAAGATTAGTGTCTCCTGGTTGATTTCAGCCATTTTGATCACATCATCACATATGCAAAAGCGCACCTTTAAAAAACTTATACTAAGCATGACTATTAGGTGTATGTTAAGAAAAAGGATTTAAGAAATGTCAACGCAGCTTAACTTTGAAATTTACAAACTTCTGTAAATATCTAGACTAGTTTCGTAATTTTTATTTTGGCTGCAATTATTAATTTTTATAGACTTATACGTAAAGTGTTACACAGTGGTGATATGGTCTCAGTTTTAAGCGTGATAAAATAAATGTTGTAAACGTGGTTCCAACAAACTGATAAACATATCTGAAAGCGTTGACATTCGTCACATACCGGATGACGCTCATACATATACAGTCTGCAGTCAAAAACCTATAACCTCGCTCAGTCTGTGGGAGTAGCGGGATTCTTCTTTGATTATAAAAATGGATTAGACAATGGAAATAATTGGTAGTTAATTTCTCTTCAATTTATTAAACTGTGACAGTCGCAATTATTTAAACAAAAGGCCTTCGAATTTTGCAAATTTTAGACGTATTTCTGTTTAGGCGCTGTACAAAAAGATACCAAAACATGTTTCAGATTATTTTATGTATATTTTTAAATATAATATTAAATTTAAAATATATTTATATACGTACGTAGTGAAGAGAATTCATTTGTTTGCCACACAATATTCCTCGTGTTTATTATAGACCTGTTCTGCAGTTAAAAGAAGAGGAATTATAATGGTATTTAGGATGTACTGAATACATCTGATAATCCGATAATATATACGATTATCTGTTCGCTCCACTATTATCTATTTTGAAAGAAGGTTCAGATATCTTCCAGCATAATTCACTTAGTAAATTACATTTTATGCAAAGTATATTCCGAGAATATCTTTGCTGAATATGGAGTGTATCAAGGATCCAGTTTAGCCCTTTTGATGTTATTCTTCGCGTCTGGAAGTGTGTTTTGGTTTCTTATTTCCCCCGAGTGGTTCTACTTGTTTGTGATATCAAAGTATATCATTAGAATAGAAAACTATCTTTGTCGAGACACAAAACAGTTGTAAACATAAACAAGTCTAATACAAAATATTTGCAGTTGAAATGAGTCAACATAGTAGTTTTATTTATATCTCAGTTAACTGCGAAAATTTAATATTTTTTATTTAAAACAACCCTGAGGGTGTTAAGGTAAAATGCCTGTATGATTGAGTTCTTGTGCGCAAGCTTGAGTTAAAAGGCACGCCGTAAGAGCCTCTATAACGTGTTAAGTAAAATATAAATTATATATGCGATCATTTTGGAACAGTTAGTAGATTTTGGAACAGTTAGCAGTTGGAACATTAATACATTCATATATGTATCCTACTATAAACCTCTGCTTACTTTGGTTTGAGTACTATAAGCTGCAATTGTTAAATTGTTTTCGGTTGCACTTTCATTTATTACTATAAATGAAATAACATGTAAATTGGTTCAGTAATATAAGATAACAGTTGGCAATATTTATTTAATAAGTTAGATATGTGAATATCCTCCACTCTTCGGACAGAACATGGCAGAATTAAGCCAACAGTGCTAATACACAAAACACAAATACTAACCAAATAAAACTGTGAAGATGCTGAATACCGAGTTGTTAATTCTCCACTCAGCCGAAGAGGGATCATAGAAATCCTATCAGCCACTCAAGCGGCTTAAACACCGTCAAGCCTTTGCGACGGGGGTATTGATCGTATCTTCCTCTAATTTGGAAATAAACGATATGAACTCAACATTTACAACTCCATATTTATGCTGAATTAATAAAGTAAGTTCACCGAGCCAATGATAGTAATTACGTGGCATTGCAAACGTCAAAGTCCTCCTATATTGTCAAGTGTGTGACTTTAGTGCTATTCACCAAATCTTCAGTGGATAATTTTATTACTTGTAGAATCGTATTTCTTCCTCATATTTGTTTAAGTCTAAGTTCTTAACTTTCCCCATTGCAAAAAATCCACTTAAATTATGGTTCCTATTTGTATAATGCAATAATATACGTGTATATAATCAAACAAGTTATACTATTTATCATGAATTTGAGATATTGGCAATTTTATTACATTATACTATTTCTTACGTTCAATTTTATTTTCCAATAACTGCTATAAGTATAATATAGTACATGTATAATTGAGTTATGTTTTCTCAATTCCGCATGGATCGAAAGAGTCAGTTAGGTGTCGATTTACTTATATTCAGGAAAATTTGATATGGGGTTAAATGGACAAGCTGTAAATTAAAACCAAATCATTATTTTTTCTATTCTTTTACATAAAGAAAACCTTTTCACAATTCTCCAAGATTGTAAGTTTTCTTTTGTAAAATATAATAGACAATTGATATTCCAATACAGAAAGAGCTCCTCCTCCTTCATTGCAATAATTATTGTTTAAAAATTAAAAATTATTCTTTGTATTTTTTATGGTAGTAAAAAAAGTGTGCCAAATTTAGATCATAAAATAAAGCGTATTATTGCGAAATAAACTATGTTAATACTAACTAAAAAACTAATTAGTCCAATGTGATTTACAAAATGAATGCATTGAGCGTATAGAAGAGAATAATGTATGTTTCTTGATTAAATAGGCAACAAATTACAATGTAGAGTCGGCCCATACATTATCGGGGAGGGATTCAGCGGAAATCCTCTGATCAGGGCGGAACAATTAAGTTTCCATTAGCAGCTGGAAGAGACCATTAGTTCATTGTCAGATTCAGCCTCTGCCATTAATATGGTTTGTGTCCGGTCACAGTACTGTAACTGTAATGGTCAAGTTCGCCATTTACATTTTACTTTAACGTTTGAACAAGACCCATGGAGGGACATGCACCACTATCTATCAAAATACAAAAATAATTTTTCTTAAGCCCTACAAGTCATAGCTAAGACCATGCCAATAAAAAAACGCGTTCGAATTTTCACCCAGCTAAAACATTTCGTGCTTTAAGAAACATTTTTAAATTAGATGTACTTTTGAGAGAGATTTCCATGGACATTCAAAGCTTACTGTGGCTTTTTTGCAAATATTGCCATTACATATATATTAACGTTTTATTCTAGAAAAACGGTAACATCTAATAAAACCAAAACTTAATTTTTAAATAAAATCCCTAGTTTTTCACGATGTTATAAACGCTCTGTTAGTCTGCACACTTTGAAAACGACAGTTATCTATATGCATGTTTAATATTCATAAGCTCTTTACGGAATATTCTTTCAACTAAAGCTATAAAGAAACTATTGGGAAATAGGGTATGGAGGAAGTTCCTTTTTTCCGATTCACTTTGTCGTTTGTAGATCTAGTAGGAAGCGTCTTATTATATTTTTTTACAATCGGAGGTAAAATATAATTTCACAGTTTTCCGGCTTGTTCGATACTGAAGCATAACCTCAAAGGACATTTCATATATTAATTTTTTGCAAACGATACCATTAATATGAGTAACATGACAAAATCTTGATATGTTCTAATTTTAAAAAAAAAACATACTACAAAATTATTGCTTTAAGAAAGACTATGACATTTTGTTGAAGATAGATCCAAATTTGAAAATAGACTGACTACTTGGTTGGTCTAATTTTTTTTAAAATTTCTAACTACTTAAGTATAAACTACCTGTGTAGTATTATGTATACTTTATATATATATATATATATATATTATATATATATATATATATATATATATGTAGAAAAAGGCCAACATATTAATATTGATTAACTATATTTCGCATTCTTCAGGTCAAAACAACATAACGAAACACATAAAATAATCAAAAACATACATGTAAACAGATAAATAAATTAATAAGCGTAATATTCTTGAAATGATAAACATATGTTCATACTGTGGGTGTAAAGATGTGATGAGTGTCCAGATGATTCAAATTTATCGAAGATTTAATCCATAGGGGAATTTAGATTTTGTGACAATTTGACATGCTTGTTCTAAATTTCTTAATTTTGATGTATTTGAATTTTGTATTGATCGTATTGGTTTTACTGTATATAAATTTTCAAAAGATTCTTTGTGTATTTTACTATGAATAACTAATGGTTTTGATTCATCATTATGCTTAAAATCATAACGGTGACCTGTCATTCTTATTCTTAAATTATTTGTTGTAGAGCCGATGTAGTCTTTAGGCCATTGTTTACACTGAATTTGATATACTACATTTTTTTATCACATGTCAGATTTCCAATAATTTTGTATACTTTTTTAGTTGAACTACTTTCAAATTTTGATGACTCTTGTATTTGATTGCACACCATGCATCTTGATTTATTACATGGATGTGCTCCTTTAAATTTAGTTTCCACATCAGAATCAGCTGGTAATTTTGGTTTCGATATAATGTCCTTTAAAATAGGAGGTCTTTTAAAAACAATACGTGGAATACTTTTTAGAAATGAGTCTGTCAGTGGAGAGGTTTGAAGAATTTTTTAAGCTACTTTAAAAATGTTGTTAATTTTGTAGAGACCAGGATGATATTGTGTTATTAATTTAGGCTCATCATAATATTTCTTTTTGGCATAATTATTATTAAGGTTACTTTCATTGAGATGTAGCTTTTCATTTAATAGCTTCTCAGGATATCCTCGTGTTAAAAAAGCATCATATATGTTACTAACGTAATTTTTAAGATCTTCACTCTCATAATTTGGTTGCTCGTGTAACCAAGCTTTTGGGAATTGATCTTTTTACATATACAGGGTGACAACTGTTGTAGTGTAGATATTGAAAAGTGTTTGTAGGTTTTACATTAATTTTGTGTTTCAAGTAACCTTTCTTGATGTAAACGTCAATATCCAGAAATGTAACTGACTCTGTTGAAATTTTCAAAGTAAATTTTAAATTGTTATCGAAGGAGTTCAATGCGTTTAAGAAATCTAAAAGTTTTTCATTACTCTCTGTCCATAACATAAAAATGTCATCTATGTATCTAGACTAGAATACAGGTTTAAATGTTTGAGAATGTAGAAAATCTTGTTCAAATTTTGCCATAAAAAGATTTGCGTATGATGGGGCCATTCGGGTACCCATGGCTGTTCCTTTCTTTTGTAAATAAAATATGTTTTGAAATCGAAAACAATTGGAAGATAATATAAAATTTATGAGAGCAATGATGAAGTTAGTGCTTGGTTTTGAATTTCCAGGTCTTTTATCTAAAAAGTGTTTCACAGCTTCCATACCTTTATTGTGGTCAATATTAGTATATAAGGAAGTTACATATATATATATAATCTACAATATAAATATATAATATTGTAGATTACTGGATGTTTTGCAATCGAGAACGTGTAATCCAAAGGTTCCAAGAAAGTATGTTTAGCAATTGTTTTTACACTAGACGAAGTTTCCATGTAATGCTTTTAATTACATTACCAAATGTTGGAGGAACTGTCAATCCACTTTTCACAGAGTAGAATGCTGTGTTCTTCGTCCCAGCCTGCAGAGTAGTTCTCATTTTTTAAATCCACTTCACAAAATGTGTCCTTTCCGCAAGGAAGGATTTTAAAACAAGCACAGTATAATACAATGTTTAAAGCGTTCGGTCTTCATGTTGTCAATGTATGCTTTTTGATTCTGTACATACTTTTATATTAAAAACATTGGAAAAGCCGACAATTTTAGGAAGTAACAGAACTATTGTTGCTTGATGTCCAGTTAACACAAAAAGATAATGAGGTGGAACACTAAATATTAGAAGCTTCAGACAAGCAGTTAATGGTGTTCAGTCTGCCCACACAGATTAACCGCATTAACATTGGGAACCAGAGAGAAAACCGGAGTGCCGCTAATTGAACTGAATAAAATATAATCCCGTCATCGTTCAGTGTAAAACTACATTACAAGGAAGGCCTTCCCACCGTGTTATGGGACTTTTATATTTTTCCTATATTTATGTTTATATTTGTACGATCATTTATTTAAAGAAGAGTCTAGCTCAAAAAGTATACTTACTAATCTACTATCATCGATTATTTAACAGTATAAGAAGATATTTCTTCAAAGGATAAAGGCTCTTACTATTTGAAACGGAGTTGTGCAACGATCTAGTGACAAAAGAAATAAGCAGTTATTTACTTAGCAGTGAGGTAACGTTATCGACAAACAACCGTACAGATGTAGATTTACCTCACAAAATGTCAGCCAATTTATGAAAGCAAGGTTTTTTTCTTTTTTCATGTCAAACTAGCACCAGTATGCATTTATTGATACAAACAAATATTAGATCATGTACTATTTATTCGAATTCAAAATTGTGAATGCGTTTTTAGTGTAAAGTACTTAAATAATGCAGGAATATCAATTATGGGGTAATTTTGAGAAATACGATTTATTATTAAAGCTTTTTTGATACTACATTGCTTGGTAAAGTTCATCATGACTATGAATAATATTGAATGTTCCAAACATGAACATTTGAAATGAGAATACAATTACAGTAATTTGCATTGTTATGTGACAAAAAAATACCTGACACCAATAAGTAATATCTGTCCCCGATCAGGTCTTAAAGCGAGGTTAATACTGTAAAAAATTTAAAACCGGGAAAGAAACTATTAGTGAATAAATATATTATATGAGAAACAAATTTAAAAGAAATTTAACAATTAAAAATGTATAGTCAAAATAATTTCATAATTTGCTATTTCAATTTAGCAAAATCTCTTATTACTTTTATTTAAAATTAAAAATAAATTTCAAATCCAGCTATAATAACTCAAAATAATTACTTATCAAATTTAACCCTTTCATTTTCAAATTAAAATGCAGCAGACAATTTTATATTTTGTATTATCTTTAGTTTTACGTTAGTCTGAAGTATTTTAATGAAAATGCTAAACAAAAGTGCAATTAAATATTTTTTATGAAAGAAACTTATAAATAAATTTTTTACTATTGAAAAAACTATATTCTATAACAAATCCCAAAATAAAACCAACCTACAAAAGATTTAGATCAAATATGTAATTAGTTTTCATTAAAATGTGTTATAAACTAGACAGATAAAACAAATTCAAGCACGATATTTATAAGTTACTAATTATTTAAAAAGAATTTCTTGTGTTCCAAAGGTATTGTTCGTATTATATTAACAGGTAAGTATATGAACAGTACTTTCAAAATGGAAACGTTACTCGTTATTTTTCTCTTTGGGCACATGATTGTCTTTCATCAATTGACAATTGAGACAATCTTAAAGTGCATATGGTATTGACATGGATAGAATAGATGTTGCAGAGTCGTCCATAAAGGAACATTTTGTGATAATTGAATCCTTTGAAAGAGAAACTGAAAGGCATTGAACCTCAGTTCTTTGTTGGAGCTCTGCAGGCTTTGAAGGCTGTATACATGATTGATGGGCTCTCCTCGGGCCCAGACTATTAAATTGCGTTTTCCTCTTTGAGAACAAATAAATTTAGTAGTGAAATAGAGGATCCACATACTAGGGTTATTACAACATTTAATTAAAGTATCAAGTTTACTACATTTGATTATGCGTTCAGCAATAATCTGAAAATGCTTTATCCCAGATGGCAATTAAATGCTTTGATAAATTTAAAGTTACTCATTAAAACAGCGAAAGAAGATCATAATAGGAGGCTACTGCTAAAATTTTTAATAAAGTTTAACCTGCTTTACAATGCCAGAAGAGTTAAAATGTGATATTAAACATCATTAAATAAGCTTTTCGTATCAAACATTTATCATTATAAGGCCACTGATACTATTTTTGTTTAGATTATTTTATTTTTAAAGCGTTTATGAAAAGTTCACTTTAGTTTTGTCGGTTCCGAATAGCAGAGATATAACTTTAGGTTAAATTTTATAACCAATTGACGGAATATTAAAGGACCAATAGGAAAACCAATAGGAAAAATTAAACTAATGACGCTCGGGAATATTTATTAAACTTTTTGTTCTTACCAGATTCAAGTGTGGATTAATCTCACCTCCGAGATCTCATATCTCATATCCGAATAGTTTCCGAGAATATCAGTCCTGTGTATAGTACTAGTGTCTAGACTACTACAGGAAAACAGTTATAAATGTGTATTGGAATAAACATATAAATAGAGTAGTAAGCATATAAACCGGATGCATTTACATAGTTCAGTAAGTCTTAGGAATTAGGCAATTCTACAGATATATGTAATTTAATACTACATATTACGCTAAATAAGCCATTAATATATATTTGTACTGTTTGCTTAGAATTTTTTTTTATTTGTTTAAGTGTTGAGCTACATTTTATATGCTTACAACTGGCTATAATAGTGAAAAATATGTGTGGAGTAATTAAAAAACTACTACAATTTATATTTTTCCTATCCTAGACTTAATTAAATTAAGATTAAGTAGTATTTAATTTTTATAGTATAAAACCTTTTATTCTATTTTTGGTTCTTTAGTTTTCTAAACGTATGTACTACACTCTTGTGCATCAATAATACTAGTACAAAACCCTTTCACTAGAGTGATTTCCAGTTTTAGATGCAGATCCAAATTATCTGCAAGTGTGAATGCTATGTAGTTTCCTAATACAAGTAGTAATTGAATTCTGGTTTCATAGGTTGGCTACCCAGTAAATTTCATTTATAACTTTCGTTTTTGTAGATAATAAATTATTATACATAATATGAAGGGGTCGAGGGAAAAAGGGGATAAGTCCATGTTTTTTCAAATTAGAGATATCAATGCCACTTTATTCTTAGGTAGCAAATACACAGTTTATGATGATTTCTTGTGCAATAAACGGGACCAGTCCACCAGAAAAAAAATAAATAAATAATTACGCTCAGGGCAAAGAAAGGGATCAGTCCACGGTCTAAGGGCAAAGAAAGAGATCAGTCCATGAAACGAACTACGAAGTTGCAATAAAGGGATCAGTCCTCGCGCTCATTTGGATTTCCCATGGTCCTCTGCGCCACAGACTGGGTGGGACTTGTCTTTTTATGGACAATATTCTTAGTTTTGTTGCTTGCTTTCTTTGCAGCAGAACAGTTGATAAGATAATTATTGTGTGAATTTCAATTAGTATATTTCCTTATGGTGTTGTGAAGTGTTTTTTTCAATTCAGATTTTGTTTTGTATAGTGATTGTGTTGAGTCAAGTGTTGGTAGGTTATATAAGTACAAATTATAAGTATAGTGACATGGAAAACATTGATGTTGATGAAGGTAATGGGGTGAGTAGGGGAAGTAGAAAAAGAAAAGCCTTTGGAAGAATTTCTGATGTAATGAAAAAAATTAACTTATCGAGTCATGAGTTAGGAGAAGACTGCCATTGTAGGTTAAAATGTTTTGAGAGAGTGCCAGACGATGCAAAAAAATCAGTCCTAAATGCCTTTAACTTGATGGCTAGCTCTGACGAACAAGACTCCTACTTATCCGGACTAATCACTGTTGTACCTGTTGCTCGTCGACGGAATAGGAAACCTGAAGAAAGAGGCAAGAAAAAATGAAGCTACTTACAAGTACAGAGTAAGGGGGCGAATTGAAGGTGAAACAAAAGAGTATGATGTATGTAAAAAGGCGTTTGTGTCATTTCATGGAATAGGTAAAAAGAGAGTTGAGCGTATTGCTGCTGCATTAAAAGACACTGGATTCAGCCCAAAAAATAGAAGAGGAAAACATGAGAACCGCCCACATAAAATTAGTGATGAAGTTTTAGACAAGATTCGCACTCATATTACGTCATTCTCATCTAGCAACTCTCACTATGGGCTGAGGGACACCAAAAAAGTTTACCACGACCAAAACCTCAATGTTACAAAAATGCACAGATTTTTCCAAGAGAAAAACCCCCAAGTTAAAGTATCTTTTGACAATTATAATGAGATTTTTTGCAAAGAGTTCAACATTGGATTTGGATATCCACGTATAGACATTTGCTCGGCTTGCGATGAGCTAAACTCAAAAGTTAGGTCCATTGAATTGGAAATAAATAATTGTAGTGATTTAAATCAAAGAGATGAGCTACAAAAAGAAGTAGGGAAACAAACTGAACTAACTTTGCACAAAGAAAAAGCAGATGCTTTTTATAATAGGAAAAGAGCTGTGACAAAGATGTGTAGAAAAAATCCACAAGAAGAAGCAATTTGTATTGATTTTGGACGCAAACCTGCCCATCCCAAATGTCTCGACGAATGACGTTTATTATAAGCGACAATTGTCTTTGTATGTTTTCAACATAACAATCTTGTCCACAGGTGAATCAATATTTTACTTGTTTACTGAAGCAGCAGGGAAAAAAGGAAGCGATGATGTTTGCTCTCTTGTACACGACTTTCTTTACAATCACTTATCAATGAATGTAAAAAAAGCTTCACATATTCTCCGATGCCTGTGGAGGCCAAAATAAGAATTTTACAATGTTCAGATTTCTTCACTACCTTGTACATTTTGAGAAGCGGTTTACAAGTGTCACAGTAACATACCCTATTCGTGGTCACAGTTACCTCGACTGCGACAGGCACATGGCTCTTCTAAACCCTAAAGCGTGGTTGGAAACACAAAAAGATTGGCAAGAACATTTTGAGGCAGCTAGAAGGAAACCAACTCCGTTCGTTGTAAACTCCATTGGTCCAATCGATGACCAAAATCCAGCTACAAAGTGTATTTTTATGAGTTGGACCAAACATTTCGAATCATTTTATGCAAAGAGAGAATTCAAAATTAGGCCAATAAGGGAGATTATGTTTGATGATAAGAGCTTTGAAAACATGTTTTATCGGCACACATATCATGGAGCTTGGGAATCTACAGGAATAATAAAGAGGAATCAATCAAAGAATCTTGCAGCTGAATTCACACTGCCTGAGGCTAGCTACAATGGTGAGTTACTATTTTAATACAATATTTTGTATTTCTAACTAAATTCTGTAAACGGCCTTTGAAGTTTTAAAATTTAAAATTAAATTGTCAATAATATAAACATTAAAAAACTACTCCATAATTTTACAGCACTTAGGAGGTATGTGCTATGTTTCAGGGCCACTTCCCATAAGTGCGGCTAAGTATGCTGACCTGCAGCACTTATCAAATTTTTGTGGTCCAGAGGCACAGGACATATTCAGGAAGTTGAAATATAAGTAAAAGTGAAAAAAACTTCTTTAGGATGTTTTCTTTTTTAAATGTATCTTATTTTATAATAATGTAACAATAAAATTAAGTTCTGCTTTGAAAGTGCATGGTCTAGTCATTTATGAACAACAACTGGGGAATGAAAGAGATAAGTCCGTTGTACATATCCCCTTATTTCCCCCAGTATATGTAAAATATTTCATAAATACTTAAACAAAAAGTATTTAACAAAGATTTTATGCACTTTTTGCGCAAGTAAAATGTTTCATATAACTTATAACATAAAAAACCGGCTTTAACTCTTTATTTTACGTGAAAACAGTTGTGTACTTAGGTTTAGATATCGTAAACTGCTGTTCCTGAAAAATTTTCAAAAGTGGACTTATCTCTTTCTTCCCCCGACCCCTTCATATAGAATTAGAAATGTCGTCTATTAAGGCCATGATTTGTTTTTATTTAAGCTTTAGCTTGTATGAAAAAGGTATTACTTTACCTTAATTTAAACTGTGGAAACATAATACGTAAGTATTTAAAAACAAAGCATTTTATTAGTTGTTCAATCACAGTTAAACCATATAATCTTCTAATTAATATGTGTCATTAATGGTTGCGACCTCAAGCATGCCATACGAATCACATGGAATGCTGAAAAAGTACATATCCATCCAAACAGTGTTTGTATTTACAACGGTTGGATGCGTAGAGGTATTCATTTTGTACATTTCATAATTATTACCAAACAGATTAAATATACAAAGCCTGTGACTTTGATAAAAGAAGTAACTATTTCGGGTTTTAGAAAAGATATAAATGGACCAATTTAAGCGCCAATGTGCTCTTTTCGGATGTTTATGAGATCAATACAATAAACATTGATTAATAATGTTAATAAGAACAGGAAATGCTTTGTAAAATTTCACATTGACATATATGCACAAGTAGAGAAGGGACCAATGGAAGTTTTAAATTACTTTAACTCAACATGTGTTAGTTTACTTTAACAAAAGAAGATGTTAATTTAATTGTGAAATAAAATTTTAGGCTATAAGATAGTGGATGTTTAAAATTAATAATATGGATATTTAATTAAATTGCGTTAGTAGTTAATTTCTAAAATCGATAAAGTGGTAAAGTAAGGTGGTAGTACTGTGTATCTATAAGAAAGGTCATATCAGTTATCTATTATATTTTTTTTATTGCTGTGTTTATCCTAAAGTTTTTTTGACGTGAAAAAATCTATAACGTAATTAAAGTAGGCAATATTAAACCTTGAAATATTAAAATTATTTCTCTTATATCGTTAAATATAAATCTTAAACAATGAAACGGCTACGTTAGTCTGCACTCATGTCTCTATTTTACGAGTTTTACAGTTATGATTTAGTTTATTGTACGTGTACAAACATTTCTGGATGGAGAGGCAGTAAAAGAAGTCGTAACAGAAATTGATATTTTATGATATCAATGAGAAGACGCTAGTGCACGTTTATTGTTCCATACTTGAGCACACTTTTATGTGTTTGTGGAGTGCCATCACTCCATTAGAACATTTATTTTGATAAAAGAATAATACTTAAGGAATGCATTTATCTGTTACTGAGTTTTAGTTTTATACACTACCGATAATACTGTTGCATTTTGGGATATTATATTTTTAGTTTGTTTCTTAAATTAGGGAATACATGTTTTTATACATACAGTAACAGTACTCTATTTTATATAAATTACGTTATATTTCGTACATATTGAGAATAAATCTTCATCTTCAACAATTTTCCTGAAAGCCTGATCTCATTGTGGCCCAAGTGGTTAATTTAAATGTAGGCAACTCCGTATAGAAAACAGGTTTCTATCTAAGTCCCTAGTTCAGATTACATCTAGTCATAGTCAATACAATTAGGTTCTTGAAATACTTTGGCCGCGTAGTGAAGAAATATTTTCAATCAATAGGTGAACACTGAAACTTACAATAAAACACTTTCGTGTAAGTTTAATTTGGTGAATTAAAGTGGGCAGAAATATAACGTAATTGGATTAAATATTAATCAACAGAAAAGCAACCTGACAAAAGAATGTTCCTTATATTATTCTGACATTTATATTATAATAGCTGACAAACTGCCAACGATTTTGATAATTTCACGCTGTTATTCCTATTGAATTTTATTTTATTCTTTACTATTTTTATATAGTATCTCTCCCTGTATGTAAGTACGGAAAGTGCTACAAATACTATGGTTTTTTATATTTTTTATCATAATTTGTTTTATTTATCTTGTTGTCAAT
Organism: Homalodisca vitripennis; assembly: GCF_021130785.1. Classification (NCBI taxonomy): domain Eukaryota; kingdom Metazoa; phylum Arthropoda; class Insecta; order Hemiptera; family Cicadellidae; genus Homalodisca; species Homalodisca vitripennis. The sequence continues at coordinate 73,118 of NW_025777260.1, forward strand.
AAAGATATGTTTTACAAGTAACCATACGTGTACAACCGTTGGACGAATGGCACTGAATTCAAAGAGAATTAATGTTCATCTACTAATTTCGTAAAGCTTGAGCCGTATAATATAGTTATAAGCTTATTAAAATCAATTATCTATTAGATCAGTTAGTTCTCTTTTTGAAACTGATAATTCTTGGAGCAGCCGTGCCGCTCTGTGTGTATACATCGAAGTGCCCCATCTTGTATTTATTTTTTACTCTAGAAGAAGCATCGTACAGTGCGCAAAACGGCCTAAAAATTGCAAAAACATTTGATATCATTCATCTTTTTGGGAATGGCCATTAAGAATATTTAATTATAATTTTGCTAAAACGCAATAAAAACCAATATAGCCATTTTACCAATATTAGTTACTACTGACTTCATCAGAAACTTTAGTTTTACTGTGTAAAATTTAATACTTACATAGAAAGAGATATAAATATAACCAGTCACTGATAAAAACTAACTAAAAACAAACTACACTTAACTTATATTACTTGTTACGTCCACCTCTGTGTGAATTCTATCTAGAACATACATACGGATTTTTTATACAGCTTGGTGAAAAATAGAAAAAATATCCTTATAGCTTTCTAGTAAGTACATTAGTGTACTTTCCAGTTCGAGGATTTGATGTCACAAGGATCACATTAAAATGTCTTTTAAAATTTCATCTAAGTAAAATTCCTGTACAATATGATTTTCTATTACCATTTTAAGGCTTTATTTATGCAACAGCATCAAATCCTTTTTTCCAACTTTTAATAAGACATAACATGAGCATTTTTTTAAATTTTTTAATTCCATATTTCGTAATACAAGATGATTAACCTTTCCGAGTGATTTTTCTAAATGATGATTCTGATAAATTTATACATGCAAGAGAGTAAACAGATATGGTATGAAAATTGTTACGCTATGTACTGTGATATAGATAAACTTTTAAAATAATATTTACCGAATGATCTGATTTTCTCAGATGTGATCTAACATTTATTTCAAGAGAACTCTTAAACGAAAGTAGGCGAATTTTTAACTTATAAGGTTGGAATAGTAAGCTTGGAGAGCAATTAGTATGGATAGTTAGGGTTTTAAATATTTCGGGTTTGTTTAATTTTTGAGGTTTTGACACATTGTACGTTGCGTCCTGTGCTTGTACCCTCAGTGGTGTTGAAAGCCAAATGCTATCATTCATTAGTTTACTCGACTACGTGTAAACAGTAAAAACTATATAGTTTTGCAAGTATATTTGATTGTTTAGCTCTAGCCAATTCAATTCGTTTCATCCTTAGTTTTTAGAAAACCATCACATGATTTTATATACCTGTCACGTATGCCACGTAGAACATGTATAGGAAACAATAATTTAATATATACTCGTTTAAAGCATACATTTTGAAGTGGTACAAATTCTTTACTTAAAGAGAATAAAACAATTACTAGACATTTTTATAAGTAGTAGTAATGCAAAAAAATGTATGAACGAATCAAAATTCGTAACACTTTTTATGAATTTCAATGGCGCAGTGTCCGCTACAATACAGATGGGCCAAGAGATCTCAGCGGATGGGCTCTAAGAGAAAAGACGTTCCTCTCCCCCGCCCACACATCAGGACCTCTGAGAGATCCTGTATGGAAGCAGCCTGCCTGTCCGGCCGTTGGTGGTGGTTCGGAAGTCACCTTTAAAGCCTTTGATCTCCAGGATAAGTGTTAGAGAGGTGTTCTTTCTAAATTTTACATATCTAGGAAACAAAGATACTTGGAGTACAATGAATTAATGCATAAACGTTTATAAATATATATTAATGAACTATAATATCACAGTACATAGTTCGTATTACAAAACTGTATTAATCTAGGATGTAATTCAATAGTAAAATTATGGCAAGAATATCTTTTTTCATCTTAATCTGATTATCTGTTGGGCTACTTAATATCTTATATGCTACATTGTTACGCCTTGTAGTCAAAATAGTTGAAGAAGAACTCATTCTTCATAGTAACTAACGACAAATCCTACTTACTTTGCTTGTTGTCGGAAAAAATCTTCCAACATACATAAATATTTTTTTGGTAACTAACGAGGCATCTTCAACCAACGACGTGTCTAGACTATCTACTGATGTTATTATGCCTGTGATAACCAACACGAATCAAAACTAGATAAAATTCTGGTTACTAACGTTAAAAAATGTCTAGACATTATTGCCCGTAACTCACGTTGTCCTCTCAAGGCTACCTAATATTTATTGTTGACAACTGATGATATCTCAATTCTACCTAAACTTTGCTATCGGTTACTAACACTGCCTCAAGACTATTTTACTTTTTTACTTGCAACTAATGATGCTTAAAATCTATCTAGATATTTTTTATGTACGTAATGAAAATTTTCATATAGATAAAATATGTGACTTGTGTAATCATTCATTCAGTTATGAATTTTAAAAGTCACATATTCGCTAAGTTTTATGTGAGGCATCTTCTAATAATTATGAATAATAAAGGCATTAATAATGTAAACAAAATATTTACAGAAACGGACGGAAGGGTGATTGATGTCCGAAGAAGTGTAAATTGGCTTAATTTTTCTTTTCTTTAACATAGATGTAATAAAATCATCTATAAAAGTATGTTTTGTTACACTGCAAATCTGCATTAAATTTTTAAAATATAAAAGAAAAGTTTAGTAAATAAAGTACTTATTAATTAACCTTAATGCAAATGAAATGTTATTAAACAATAATGGGGGCAAAATTAATCACGATAATTGTCATTCGTAGAAAAGTGAACAGGGACTGTTTCCTCTTGCTGAGTGGAACAATTTAATTAACACCTGTGTTAAACAAATAAAAGTGACGCTTGTATTGTCTGGTGCTGGCTCAGGAGTGCTTATTGTTAGCCGTAGTCTACCACCAACGAGTGCTTTCATATTAAACGTAATACATTAGTGCGAAGGCCAGCTAAATTACTTCCGAGTGCACTCGTAAAGTTATATATTTTGTACAGCGCTTCAGCAGATTTGTGTGTGTGTCATCAAATATTTAGCTGGATTGTAATTATTCATCATCAAAGAAGTAGAATAGTAAGGTAGTCAAAAAATTCATAGTCGCAAAACAGCTTGGATCGGAAGTAATAAAATTACTAAAATTTCTGAGCTAAAGTTTATAAATTACTAAACTAAATGCTTTAAATTCGTTAAGTATTAGAATTAATTATACTACGCCATGCCAAAATTACAATCCAGATTATGTAAAAGTACAAACTAACGGATTGTCACGAGTATATAGGACATACAATTGATAGTTAGAGCAAGAGTCCATAATTTATCCAGTGTTGAATCTATATAAAAGGCCATGAAGGTTAGGTAAGAAAACGGCAGCATAACGTATAGGGGTCAGCCGATTCCACAATGTGATATTCAGTCTGACATTCTGAAAATAATTTATCCAGTGTTGGATCTATATAAAAGGCCATGAAGGTTAGGTAACAGCACGGCAGCATAACGTAATGGGTCAGCCGAGTCCACAATGTGATATTCAGTTAGATATTCTGAAACTAATTTATCCAGTGAAGTAAAATGTGGTATCCTTATGTACACAGGATTATATTCAATTCGTTATCATGAAATTAGCTGTCTGAGCGTTATCTCAGCAATTCGAGAATCATTTTAGCTGTCTTTCCATATTTTATGAAATGAAATGAAAAATGTCTTTATTATAGGCGAAGTTAGGACTACAAAGTCCTCTCTACCACATAAACCTCATAAAAGTGAAACTAACATATATATATAATATATATATATATATATATATATATATATATATATATATACATTTATAACTAAAACAAGTCCATTTATTTTTGTTGAGATGAAACTAGCTTATTAATTTAAAGATAGATTTAACACGGAATTTCATTTCCATACGATGTAGTTAAGCGTCAACGAATATTTTTACATTGGTTTTATAGGTAACCATGATGTTAACAAGAAAATCATCGAATAATTAAATTCTTAGTAAACTGAGTACAAGAATATAAAATATTGACATGAGATGTAGTAACAAGTATAGCCTATTGAAATGAGTTATAGACTCGAAATTTTGCATGCAACCTCGGAAAAACCTGCTACGCGCAATGCACGCGGTGTTGTATATACCTACATTTAAACAAAATTAAATGTCGGATCTATCTTATTTCTAGAAAATGATATTCAATTCAAAATTCTGTAATTTTTCAGGGGACATATGCGTAAGTCTATTTAATTTAAAATTCTGTAGTTTATCTTCAGCACTGAAAAGTTGTATCTAGCCATATGTGTCCGTATATTATTACTATATTTTATGAATAATTATTTACTAAAATTAAAATCTTAAAATTCAGTTTGATATTATGAAATTTTATATTATCATTTCTTATTTTTTTGCTTACTTTTACTCATGTGTACAGGAAACATCTAAACACAAAATTATTGAATCACACTAAAAGGCTATCCAGTGTATTGGTTAGAGTTCTTTCACTACAAGAGAAGAATTAGGTTTCGAATTCCAAAAAAATAAATATTTTGTTACAAAATAATATTCATTTAAAATTAGAGATAGGCTTTTATCAGTTATAAAACATTAATGCATATTATTATGTACGTAGAGATACAAATATTCTATTTTGAGTAATATAGTTATGGTTGATATTTTAAAACGACAAAAGAACTAACTTGCCCTATATAATCACCCAATTTGGTTTTCTTTGATATTCATAAGAAAATAAACGGTGCGGGGAGGATATTGAAAGGGTTAAAAATATGAAAAGATAATTTTTCTAGGATTATGTTATTTATAGCTTGATAAACTTGATCGTCATATAAATATACAAAAAGGGTCTGTATGTAGTTAGGCAATGTTGATTTAAATGTTAAAATGTATTTATGTGTCTGACGACTGGTTTCAAGTGTGTGAAGCAAAGAAAAATATTATTATATGTAAATATATCATTCACACTCCTTTCAAAATATTTCATTTCGACCTTTATAAATACTAGCGCTGGCGGCGATAGATTTCTATCCTACAGGATAATTCTCTATAGATTTCTATAAAAATGAGATTTTACATTATACAATGAAATGTTCTCTGATTATTAGCTGAGATGCAGCGAGGAATGTCATTTCTGCCTGTCTGTCTGTCTGTATATTGTCAGTATTTTCACACGATATCTCGAAAACGAACCAGACTATATACATGAAATTTGCGTGAAGCTTAACTGTTAAACGAGGAATACTGAGTTCGATTATGGTAAATGCAACTCCATGGGATGTAGCTGAGCGTTATCGAATATTGTTTATCTTGGCCTTACGTTTAACCACGGCAGTAACGAAAAATGTATAAAAATTTGTTTTTTCTGCTATTTTCTTGTTGTAATATGCAATACTACCATAAGAGATTCAAACATTTGACACATTAACACATTTAGTATAACTATATCAACACATAAACCATTATTTTGTGGTAACTTTTCGAGTGTTAACACTTATATTTAACCAAATCATATTTATATGAAACCCAATTTAATGAACAAAAGGGTGTATGTATCATGTGACAATATACGCCAATAAATATGTTATATGTAGACTTTAAATTTTGTTTGAAACTTTATTTTTACAAGAACGATGTTTTATTTTCGTGTCAACTGTTTATTACATGATTGACTGTTTATCTATTTATATGCAGGACATCACGAGGGTGTAATGAGCTATAGATTTAAAATTGTACCTAAGCGAAGCCTGTTACGACACTTGGTGTCGCGTACTTCTACCTTATGTATTAAGATTTGGTAATTTATATTCCAAACAGCTTTAGAATTGACACTGTAAATATTGGGCTGAAGTGGCTGCACGATAAAAGTAACCGTTAGGCTTTACGATCACCAGTTTAAGGTGGAGGGATGTGTTCACGCCCGTTGCAATTAAACTAGACAGCACTGCAACAACTGCAACATTGCGCCAAATAGGGCTGAGTACAAACGGAGTATAATTATATGAGATTTTAACATGTAACATTTTATTATCAATATAAAGAAAAAATACATATTAGTGGAAATTCAATGTTAAAAGTCGGTGAAAATTCTTAATTACAGTGCAATCTTGTGTTGCTGTACCTTCCTGGCTCACCGGACTATTTATTATTTCAACGATGCAATGAAACATTAGTTAAGGAACAAAAATGTGAATGTACCACGTAGGATAAGATCTAGAGGAAGGTGTCATCTGTAGATTTAAAATTTACATGAATTTCATTTTTAAAAAGAAAAGAATGAGTTCTATGATGTTGCTTGTACAACTCAGAAGGCTGACAAAATTTCTCTTTTGACTGTGGGGAGATGGAAAATCTTTTCTTTAGGATTTTATGTATGTCTATCTGTCCGCAGGAGAGAAAGAAATGAGCTATATATTGAATTTTGCACGCAACATCAGCAAAGCCCGTTACGCGAAAAATGATATGGTGAACCGCATGTACTTTGTTTATTATTACACCACCATATCACAGCTATATTTCATTATTTTTATTTTTTTTTTATTTTACATGCTCCAAAACAGGTAACAACCCAATTACATTGGGACAGTTCTCTTATTACAATACAATATATTGTGGGTTAAAGTCCCCAACCACATGCAACAAGCAATAGATTTTAAAAGCAATAATAATTGAAACTACTACTTAATAATAATTATACCTACACCTTAATTTTAAGGAATACACACGCATATATATCCTTTATGTAAATAGACATAACTCACTCAAATAATATATAAATACAACAACAAATAAATAACAACAATAAGTAAATAACAACAATAAATAAATGGCCAGAATAAAAAAAAATAACAATAACAATATATAAACAACAACAATATGTGAGTATAACATGCATTCGGAATTCACAAATAAATTAATTGTACTTTAGTTAATAATCAACAAACAAGCAACATTTTTTAAGTTGTACATTTCAACATGCAGAAAAAAAGCAAAACAATATGTTGTGTAATATATCTATTCTAAAAATTTAACAATTTCATAAATAAATTAATAAATAACAATGTGATACATAATTATTAAGATCTCAGTTTAAGAAGCATTAGACACATGTTTTTAAAAGTAGAATCCGTTTCGAAAAATATATCTATATCACCTCCACCTGAAAGCATCATATTATGTGATCTCACCATCCGGAGCAGAGGCGAGGACGCGCGCGCCACCGTCCGCACGTGTGGCAGTTCAAACAGTAGCCTGCCTCTACTGTTAAAGCTAGGGACCCTAAAACTTATAACCCCCAGACCCTCAGCGCTGTCCACCCGTCCCTGAACCAGGCCCCTCAAAAACATCTGCTCCATCACATCCCTCCTCAGGCTCAGACTCTCAAACCCAAACAGACTCATCAGCTCTTCATAAGGAATCAAATATGTATAAATATTAAAACATTTATAATAGAGGTAGCGTAAAAATCTTTTTTGAACCCTTTCTATGGCATCTTTGTGTATAACATGAATGGGATTCCATATAATACAAGCCGCCTCCAACCTGGACCTGACCAAGGCCCTATATAATGCAATCAATGTTCTAATATTAGTAAAATTTATTCCTTGCCGAATTATAAACCCCATCATTCGATTTGCAGAAGAAATACATCTAAAAACATGTTCGCTAAAAGACAAATTGCAATCAATGTAAACACCCAAATCCTTTATTGAATCAACTCTTGAAATCAATTTCCCATTTAAATAATAATCTTTAGTAATACAATTTTTTGACCTACTGAATGTCATAACATGGCATTTAGAAATATTAAATTCCATTTTATTATCCACTCCCCACTGATAAACATTATCCAAATCCCCTTGTAGTTCATTGGCATCAGATTGATTTGATATTATTTTTAGTAATTTTAAATCATCAGCAAATAATAACGGTTTGGAAAAAGTCACACAATTACACAAATCATTAATCATAATAGTGAACAAACATGGGCCTAAATTTGACCCTTGTGGTATCCCTGACTGAACCTTAAAAGATGACGATACATGACCTTTATACAACACATATTGATTTCTATTAATTAAGTAAGAAACAAAAAAGCGTATTAGACTATCAGAGACCCCATAATAGTGCATTTTCTTTAACAAAATTAAATGATCTACTCTATCAAAGGCCTTGGCCAGGTCAAGGAAGACAGCATCCGTCTGAGTCATCAAATCCAAACCCGAGGAGACGTAATGTGTAAAAGATAACAAATTGGTATTAACCGACCGACCAGGGACGAATCCATGTTGGCTAGAACTTAGAAAACTTTTAAAATGATTATTTAACGGCTTTTGGAGAATAATTTCAAAAATTTTGGCTGGGACAGAAAGCACAGCAACAGGTCTGTGATTAATTATTTGTGTCTCTTTCCCACTTTTAAAAATTGGTGTTATTTTTGTTAATTTCCATTTCTCTGGAAAAACTCTAGTTTTTAAACTTAAATTAAATAAAAGAGTAAGTGGCTTGGTAAATATATCAATACAACTTTTAATTAAATATTGTGGAATAAGATCAGGACCCATAGTAGTTTTCGTCTTGAGATTTTTAATAGCAAGGTGGACATCTCGCTCAAACACCCGGTCCAGGGATAGGCAACTCACGCCTGCCAAGGTGGCCCCAGTCAAAGCCATCTCAGCTGTAGGCTCCACTGCGTATTTCGTGTAAACTGAACTAAAATACTGCTCAAAAGCATCGACAATTTCCTTGCCATTATTTAATTGACGATTATTATATTCCATCATTAATAGATTATTTTTTACTGTTTTTTTTTGTTTTTTTATAAATTTCCAGAACTTATTACTGTCCGATATAATGATGTTTTCCAAGTTATAAATATAATTAGTGTACGCATCTTTAAATATCCTTTTTTACTATTGACCTCAAACGTTTAAAATTATCAAAATCTATTTGTTTACCAAATTTTTTAAATTTTCTACGAAATTTGTCTTTCAACTTTATATTAAAAATTATGGTTCTTGTAAACCAAAATGGATATTTGGATTGTTTTGATTTTTTCTAAGGACAAGTTTCATCAAAAACGTTGTATATTTTTTTATAAAACAACTCTATAGCTTGATTAATGTCTGATATAGAAATAAGGCAACCCCAGTCAATTTCTGCCAACTTACGATAAAGACCAAGGAAGTCCGCTCTATTAAAGCAGTAGGCCGGCGACACGTTCGACCTTGACCGACATGATAACGGAGCGCCGATAACGATCCCAACCTCAAGCGCCGGATGATAAGCATCTTCACAAACTAATGGGTCATTGCAGCGTATAACAGTTGTGTCATCAATATTCGTAATAACTAAATCTAAAAGTTTTGTTTTGAAAATTACAAACATTATTTTTTAACAAATAATTTTGTTACAAATAATATTGTAACATAGACCAATTTCACTTCAACATCTAACAAACATCAAAGTGGATTCATCGACCCACACCTTGCTCTACTCCGGTGGATGGTAAGTTCGATAGGTCGTAGTCAACCCTTAATATTATTGAATCCAATCAACTTTTGAATTAGGGCTTAAGATTTAACAAGATTTGAATATATTATTTTTAAGCTGCCAAGGTCCTTGAATGAGGATTTCTTCTTATATTTCAATATAATCACTGACATCAAAGCACAAAGTTCACTCCATTATTATTAACTTCAGCTGCGAACTCGTTGTTTTTTCCGTTGTATTATTTATGTTTTTTACGCATTAACAAATTACTAACTTAATTTTATACATATAATTAACTGAAGGTGTTAATGACTCTTTTTACCCTTTCTCTGTAGCCATTTTGAGCAACAAACATAATATGTTTTAACACATGGTACGGTTTTAGCATTATGAATCTTTGTATTTATTGCCTTTATGTACATACATAGAATTATTAATATAAACATGACAACGTTTGTAAAATACTTGGTCAAAAAACAGAAAATAAAATAAATAAATATGATTTTTTGAGTCTAATAAATAAGAACACATTATTTGAAAACAAATCATTATTCTTCATACAAATTTTAATTAATATCAATACAGGTAAATGTAATATTATTATTGATTCATTTTCGTTATGAAACTGGCGAAAGGTTCGTCAAACAGTGTAAGGGTTCATATTAAAATCTACCTTATTTTTGCGGATTTAGTTGGAATGCACACTTTTGGTAGACTGATCTACACTATACGAGTAGATCTGTGGTGAGTAATCTATGTGTTCAGGCTAACCTTATCTCCTTGAATAGGTAATAATACAGTTTATTAAGTTCTATATTATTATACAATACGTCACTTTTTAAAGAAGGAATTGTCCTTTACTACGCCAATGTATTATACTAAATGTTTCGAGCCAATTTTCAAATCGCATATCCTTCCGAGGAATCGAAACTGTTAGAAAGTAGCAGCTTTATCCTGTACGCTTTGAGGGAGGAAAATCTATCAAGTATATAATTTTTATCAAACAATAGTTAATTTCTTCTTTTTAGAATATTAGAATTTAAAATCTATAGAGTAAAAATATATAAATATGAAAATGTCATTACAAAAATGTTTTATTTGCAGTAAACAATATGTGCTACATAGTCGGCAATTAAGTGGGTAAATAACAGATGATTATGGAAATTGCAAGTGAGGTTTAAGCAGAAGATCATTTGTAAATTATGAGTTTAGGTGAAAACATATTTCCATGACACCAGATTGGTGGCTACTGGTATAATTCTCTTTAAACGGAATTTATTTTTATAATAAAATGTGTATTTTTTTATAAAGTTGACTGTTTACAGTGGTTCTTGAATTTGTTTCGTAAAAATTACAAAAACTCAAACACTACTTTGCGTAAAATGGTATATGCTCAACCGATTAAAATTTTTCCGATTAAAAATTTTTTGCTACAGATAACACTGGTGGCTCCGTCCCCATCTTCCCCAGTTTTTCCATAGAAGTTATTATCAAAAAATTTCAAGTTAATTGGAGGCATATTTCTGACAATGCTGCTATTTAATTTAATTAAATTTCCTGATAAGAGAAGAATTATTGATAATAGTCCGTCATTTGTTGGTAGGGGTTCAACCATTCGCAATAAAGCTCATACAACAGATAAGTAGTATTCGAAGTTTCGGTTGAATATCTAGTTACTGAATATGCCTCTCCTTAGTGAAGTAAAATGTTCCAAAAATGCAGTTGCATCAGAGATGTTTTGACCAAGAGTAAACTGTTAAACTTGTAATTGGATTCTTCAAACTTATAACACTCAAGCAAACAACATTGTATACCGTTTAATATATAATATGACGTTGGTGTAGTAATTGAATATTACTAAATATAATGTACTCAATATCATTACAAGAATTTATTGATTATCGTACTACAATATTAGGTATCTACAAATATTACAAGTATTTTATATACAGGTGTTCCAGAACTCTCTACAAATACTTTCTGGTATTATTCTTGAATCGAAGCCAAATGAAAATATCATATCAAACATATTGAAACTCAATAATTACCTGAACAGCCACTATTTTGTGTTTCACTTTACTATTTTTTATTTAGATCGGCTTGTTGTAATAAGTTGAAATTTGGTTTATAACTTTGTAATTTAATGTGCTAACTTCAGAATAATTAAAATTATTATTTTCAAAAAGGTTACTTTAAAAAATCTTTAAGCGCACGTAATTAAGGTATGTGTCATACAATAAAAAAGTCTCAGGTATTTTTAAATTTTAGTAAGACAATTTAAACCCAAAAGATACTATGTTTTAGAAATTATTTGATACATAAGGGAGATAATACACTTTCAAAAATTTAGTACTAAACAATATCCACTGTCATTAATATTAGCATCACTATTTGAGAGCTCAGCTGTTTATAACATTACATTGTTGAACTATGGTCGTAATATCCTTGCCCATTGTAGGGTTTAGGTTCTTTTGATAAAAGCATATGAATATTAAAATTTGTATAAAATAATATTTAATAATAATATATCAAATGTAAAAAAAATATTTTTCCCTAATTTAAATACGGCTGCTAATAAATCCTTATATTTTTAAATTAAAAATACAAAATCGAATTAAGATATTTCAATTGACCTTGTTGACTCGGTTTGAAATGTGTTTAGTCTTCAAAAATTTAATGAATTAACATAACTGTTTATATTATGACGAGTAGCAAAGTAATTTTGACCAATTATGATTTTGCTGGATGTTAATTTTCAGTTCAATATTCAACAATCGATGTTTAATATTCCTCCGGCCAGTTTAACCATCTCAATAGAGTTAGCCCCACTCATAGTATAGGACTATGACTGTTTAACAATGTAATGCTGTAATCAGATGACTAGACCACCTAAAACTTTGTAAAGTTGATTTTTTTGTGGCATACAAACAGTACTGTCACACAATGAAACCAGATATTGTTTAGCACTTGGTTTTTAAGAGCGCATTAGCTCCCTTATTTATCGACCAAATTTGTTAAACTTCATGAGATACAGTTTTAGCAAACGACGTGATATTAAAAAATATAATTTTTTTTCTGAAGGACTGTTTTGGCCCAGTATTTATAAAAATATCTGATGCCAGAGGTAAGGAAGTGGAAGTAGAAAGACAGGGAAAGTTCTGACTGGGATCATACTGGCTCAAGTAATCCTGTAAGCTTTCCTGGTCTGGTTTGTTATGACAGTTCTGTTTCTCTTCCGTGCACAAACAAATATTCTTCAACGTAACGAATTTAATTGTTTTTGTAGACCTTACAATAAATCTTCTGCTTGTAACAATGTTACTATATATTATAAATACTACTCTATAAAAAGTGTCAGGTGGGTAACAAAATTAATAACTTACAGTGATATGAAAAATGTAGAAGCACAAATAAAAAATTAATTCTTTCACAGTAGTATAATTTTGTGTTTTTGAGGCTAATCATTCAAAAATATTTAGTACATTCAATTTATGTTAAAGATTTTAAGATTTGGAATTTAAATCTACTGCAATTAATTTGAATGCATTAAAAAGTGCTCGGAAAATTCCAGTGTGTTATTTAGTGTAATCAAGATAATGATTACTTATTAAATTATTGGTGGAACGTTAACTAAGGTCACTCGACGCGCTGGAAAAATTTCATTTTAGTTTGCAGGTTTATCTGTCCGCACGATGTAACGAGAACAACATATTGTCTCTTATTTTTTGCATTGAGTTTCCTTTACATATATAAGTAAAACCATTTTTGATAGAGGTGCATAACACATCATAGGTTAACACACCATATGGATGAGCGTTAGTGAAAAGTTTTCCATTGGGTAACCAAGATGTATAACGAAAAATTTAGAAAAGAAATACATTTTTCAACAAAATGCATTCAAATCATTAATATTGTAATATAAACATAGTAACACATTTATCCTAGTGAAACCAGGTATTAACTTATTTTTTATATATAACCTAAGTGTAGCCTGTTACGTATGTGGCGAAATCTTATCTCGTAATAAAGTAACTATGAATGAAGCGTAACAAATTTAAAGATTACCTTAACAAACTACAATGTACGTACAATGTAAACTGGATTTCTTCAATGTACATCACAACTCTCAAGATCAACCTGATATTTCTTCTTTGTTTATTTTGTTATTAACGGTGGTATAATTGAAAGAATAACACTATTATCGGACATTTGCCATCTCTTTTATATCTGTTTCACCAAATTCGTTCTATTTTATTACCAGTAAATTATCTAACATTCTAATTCTTATGTTCTAACTGTATTCTTACCTGGCGAAGAGAATAGATCTCAATCCCTGAAATGTTCATATATTTGTTGTTTGCCACTTGACAAATTTTTCGAACTTCAATAGTAAAGGTTTTTTAAGTAGTCTCAAATTACATTTCAATTCCTAAAAATGGGAATTTTTATTTACGTAATTTATTTGAATTAATCAGTCACCAGCCGGCTGTTACAATATGGAGTAGCCTCACGAGCCTCAATAACCCTCTCTCAGATTTACTTGCTTCAACTGCTGCTTGTCCTTAGAGGTCTCAAGATTCTGGGCCTGTCTTAGCAAAATAAAAGGACGCATGATGACGAATGTAGACGGAATAGAATCATTTTACTCAAGATTACTCTAGTTAATTGTAAATCTTCGTTATCATTGTATGTTCTATGTTTTTATTAATTATTAATAAAATTTATTTATTGATTATTTCTGTATAAAGTTAATTACTGTCGATGGATGGTTTGAAAGCATAATAAACGTTTAGGCAGTGTCCCAAATTAGCTTGTGTGGATGTGAAGTTTGTGCTCTTAACTTGTGTGCAATGACAACGCTTGCGTTCATTTCTCCCGTCTGGAATTCAAGTTGTGGGAAATAATTCCATTTTATTGAAAGTTCATTGCGCACGTAGTAGATTTTAAGTTGGTGTTTAACTGTTAGGTTTTTGTTATTTTCAAACTGAGGAAAAAGGTTGATTTCAATCCTCGAAACGTAGCATTAAACATTTTGTAAAATATAACTGTGGCAAGTTTTCCGAACTTTCCTTTCATTAATTTTATGATTTATGGAAATTAATATACTAAACTGGTGAATAGGTGGTTTGGAAAATGTTTGATTTTAAATATATGTTTTAAAGGCAACAGTGTACAACAACAGCTCTGCGACTAGATTTTTTACTTACGTGAATGACAGTGTCGTTACCTTATAAGATTAAATACATATTAATTCCCATTAATAATAGTAATTAAAATGTGTTAGTAATGAATGTAGATCATTCAACAGATAAGAAAAAGTTTTCCTGTGATCTTTGTGTATCGATGATGTATTTTAACTCTTCTTTAACTTCTGAGGGACAGACAGGTTGGTAAGTACGCTACAGTATCTGGATCTGATTAACTTGTAAACAGATAAATCACGCAACATAGCCGCCAGCGTCCTCGGGAGTAGAATTTGAGATATTTATTGCTCCTTTTATCAAAACTGTCCTTCAGGAGAATGTTGACGAAGGATTTAGGTGACGTTAAATCTGTGACTAAATCGTTGGTGGCACTTGAAATAACAGAAAATAAACATTGCCTTTAAGAATAAGTTTGATATAATTACGAACTGTTCGTTTAAAAAGTTACAATATATTATATAAGTCCAGTTCTCCTTGGCTAATGTTGTGTATTTAAAAAATAGTATATGTAAGTGTTGTTCGTTGTGGCTGCAGAAGGCACTGAATGTGCTGTTTCAGAGCGCTCTGCACATCCTCTTCAGAGTGGCAAAGAACTTCAAAATTCTTGCATGTTAGTGGAAACGTGTAATACAATTTTGCATTTTTAAGTTATTTTTTTTAATTCTATTTTTAAATTTAACCACTAACATACTGGCTTAAGTTGCTGTTTCGCACTGACGAGGTCTAGGAGAGGAGCTCCTTGCCTTCTGCTGCTCTCTCATCATGGGTGGTCGCGGACAGTTTCCAGGGTTTTCCTGCTCTGATGGAAAGCTGGCCTCCATGATGAGCTGAACACTCCTAGTTAACATCTGTGATACCCTGCTATTTGTTATTTATTTATTTGTTAATTTATTTATTTTGTTATAGTTGCCAGTTATTATAGTTTATAATTTTGTTATTTAGTTTTTAAGTTTAGTTTAAATGCTATTTAGTTTATTTATTGGTTTCATTAGGAGCCCGCCCTTAGCCGAAGGATACCGGGTGGAATTGGCAGTTCTTGTTTTAAATTATGGCTTTTCCTAATTTTTTTATCAAGGTGCACCTGAGACATATGACTGAAATATTATGTTGACTGTAGTAATGAGTTTGTTTTATTTTTTATGGCCAGTATTCGTATCTTGATAGAAAGGGTTCGTATCTTGGTTAAAGAAAAATTTTGTTCTCTACTCTGTGTTGGTAACCTCCAGACTAGTAGTAAATGATTCTGAGCACGCTATGCGCGGTGTTTTTAAGCCTTCTAGGTTTAATTCTGATCCGTCAACCCTTTCGCCACTATGGGGGCTCGCTTCCTAATTGTATCTTTTGGGTGTAAGAAAGGAGATGTGCGGTTTCAAACTGTGTATTTATAACTTTCTATAATTTATTTTTGCTTGAATACAAATTTCGAATATAAAACAAAATAACTAATTCGGTTAAATACAATCCATATACAAAATAATCGTAGTATTTATTAGGCATACTAGTTTCGTTAAGTTAACTATAGGCAGAGAGTAAATTTGTTGGTAGCAATATATTTACGAGAATGTTATAAAATGTAATTATAAGTTATGATTAAATTGCTAGTTTTACCTATTAATAATAATTTCATCATAAACATACCACTATTAATACTGTTTGTATAAATACAAAGAAATATTTTCTTTATAAATATTGCCAGAATTAAACTATTTTTGGTTGAGTTTAGCGAAACTCGAAAGGTAAGGATATCCAAACGATTACTCGTAAAAATTGAAGTGGTAATATACAAAAAAAGAACATAAAATATAGAGGAAAGTCCATGTTAAATACTTTAAACGTTTTTATACGATTTGATGTCAACAGTCTTTTCTATTTACACATTGCTATGAAACCCAACTCATTAAGCAGAAATGCGAGTTATAAACATAACTCGTAAAATATTATTTGTGACTTTTTATTGTATATGAAACTTCTATTCAACATAGACAAGTATGAGTTCTATGATGGTGCATGTTCAACAGTGGGACTTTGCTGAGCCTCTTTGAAGGCTGACACAATTTCTCATTCGTCTTGCGGGGAAATGTAAATATTTCTTTATTGTATGTTTGTCTGTCTGTCTATCTGTTTACAGGTCATCACAAGAATTAAATGAAATCGACTTGAAATTTTGTATTCATCTTCAGCGAAGCGGATGGTGGGACTTACTCCTATTTTGTAATTACAAGTAGTAGTTTAATTATGTGTAGCGTATTAATAAAGAGTCCATTATATCCTAATAATAATAATTATTGCAATAAATAAAATTGTAAAACTAAACCTCTACGATTTTCTATATAACTATATTTTAAATTAAACTATTATTACACCAAAATAAACACGGAAGATGGCACAATTTACCTACAGTTAACCTTTTTAATGATCGTTTCTAATTTATAATTGATATTTCTGTAATCGCTCGTGTTACAAGCAATGAATGATTGTGTTGTATCACACTAATTCCATCTCAGTTGTATTTTGGCAGAAGTAGTCTTCTCAGATGTGTGTGTTTGTGTGTGTGTGTGTGTGTGTGTGTGTGTGTGTGTGTGTGTGTGTGTGTGTTCTTGACTGGAAAAAAGGCAAAATCTGCTATGGAATAAAATATCCTAGGACTGAAGTACAATACAATGGCCAAACATATATATTGAATAATGAATTTATTCCTACATCAAATGTACCTCAATACGTAAATTATAATAACTCGGAATTGACTGACCTCTCAGTGGAAATCGAAATAAAACAGGTATCTTATCAGAGTCCAGTCTATAGATTCTAAAAGATATCAGCCGGTCTGCTCCCCATGGCGCCTGCACTACAAGATTAATAATGGATAGATGCGTGATAAAAAAATGATAACATAAGTTACAGTTCTCTTTTAATAATAACAACGTTCTTAATTTACTACAAAATTCTAACATTCACAGATGTTTTAATGTTATAGGGAAATTTATTAAAAATATTTGGGCCATTGTAAAGAAAAGAATGCTTTAGTATTGACTGGTAGTATCGTCGGTCTATGTTTTCTCGTTGGATAAGTTAGGCCCGTTGTACCTAAATTACTACTTCTAGTGTAAAACATCCTAAGGGTTTTAAAAAAAACCAATGTTGCAGTGGTAGAATTTTTAATTACATGAAAATAGTAAAGGAGCTCTCTCGTATTCTTTTGTGCGTAATTATTCTCATAAAATTATTTTGTATGTTTCTTAACCTCTCTATTAAATATTTATACGTCCCTCCCCAGCAAACAATTCCATATTGAAGCCTTGAACTCCATATTTTCTTGGTCATGGAAAGAAGGTAAACTCAACATTGGCGTCGAAAATATAATTCACCCGATCAGAAGTACTAATACAGGCGCAAATCTTACAAAATTGCGTGCGAATCCGCAAGTAAAAAATTTTGCAAAATATCAGTTAAACACTTTTCATTATGGAGAAGAAGAGCACGTGTTGTTTTGAACTGATTTCTGAATGGCTGTAGTTAATTACTGTTTACAAAAAAGTGGCGCTACACGAAATTAATGAAACCGTACTCAATAAAATATTATAAGATACTTATTTACATATATTATTTCATTCACTCTGCTGTTGATGGTTGTACAATTCATGTACATATAAAATATATTAACAATTAATTCTCCCTACAGTTTACTTACATCTCTAGATTAATAAGATTTATTGCTTTCTAATCCTCTTCTTTGATTTAGGCAAAGGTTTTCGAAATGATGCATAATTTAAACATATATAAATTAATACATATGAAAGATATCCCTGATTTTCCTATTTGTCTGCTGCTGTATACCCTCACAGAACTATATATTAATTTATATTAAATAAGACAAATTAGGGCGAGAACTTGAATTGGAGTCTTGGCGTTACTTTTAGAAAGTATCTTGGGACCATTGCTTTCCTACTTTACTTTAATAATATCATTACATTTTGGAAAAGTAGCGTTATAGTTGTTTACTTATCAATTAAACTCAGTCTAAATTTAAAAAAGTAAATTTTTTTTTAAAATCAATAGTATATAATGATGAATTGATTGTCGAACGAAATGCAGTAGCTACTAATTTATGTGTTTTAAAATACCTTCAACAATAACTGTAATGGAAGTGTTTATGGCTGTACGTATCGAGATAAATCGGGTAAAGTTTCTGTTAGTAAAGCAAATAAACGAATTCCAATTATACTCTAGTGTACACAAGTGGCTGGCGGTAGTTGGCCATAAACATCCCGTGGTTTGCACATTAGCACCAGCCGGCACTCGGTGTGGTATTGTAGCCTAACATAGAAGTTGTGTAGCAATTTCCGGCACCTGTCGCGCGTCTGGTTGATAATTGCTATACAGTAGTGGCGGAACTGGTAGTTAATGTCCCATCTTGTCATCAGGCAGAGTTGTAGACCGGAGTTTATTTGATATAGTTAACCTAAATAAAATAATATCCCTTCTAGGGCTGTGGAAAAGGGGTTTATTTATTTATTGAAGTTATGTGCGATGATCATTTAAAATGTTAAATTAGAGGAGCATCAACATTTTTTAAAGGGGAATTTAAGGTTATAGTTGTTATATAAAGAAATTCTCTGCTTTAATCGGATTTTAATGATAACCAGTTAATAAATGTTGATGTAAACGTTTCTCACAAATGTAAGAGATCTCCATCTAGAAAATAGCCACTCAAAGTATAAAGTTTTTATAATGTTATACATAATGAACGTTCTATAATAATTATAATTCCCACAGTGGTTGTATTCTACAGTAATTGGTTCAACAGTAATAATATTTATTTTATAATTACTATGAGTTTCATTAAAAACCACCCCACTTTTACAGTTTGGAGTATTGTTCATAAAACATAACAATTATGTTAAAATTGCCGAACATACAACGGTGGTTTATGAACACTTACCCTCAACATTACCCTCACAGGCGAGTGTTTAATTTTCATTAAAAGTGTTCAGGCTCAATCAAGAATGCCCCAATGTTAGTGTTACAAGTGACATGCATTGTATTATATCGGCGAGTTACTGGCATTTGACTGGGAGACTAACCTATTTCGAACTAACTTTGAAGCTGGGTCTGGGGACAAATAAACAATTAAATAAATTTTGGCGAGTGAATTTTCATGTTAGCATGGAGAAAAACTGTAGTGAGCTTGTAAAAATTAATAATATCCTTTACTTTTGCAATGCAATAAATATATGTTTTTTTTATTCGTAACAATATTTTTTAAATTTGAGGAATCTACACTGTATCTATAAAAAGGTGTACAAGCTGCGTAAGCGAGTAGACAGAATCATTTATGGGCTCCGATTGCATGACAGTTGTCGTGTCGTGCCTTTGAGCGAATATCTGTTGACTTGGGGTATTTTTGTTTATTTAAATGCTCTATTTACCCTCAAACGTAATTTGCCTCTCCAGTATCGAAATAAGAGTACTGTGTATTTACATCACCCACTACAAACCAGCCGTCTCATACTGAGCAATACTTTATAAAATTTAAAAACACTTTTTGTGTTTGAACTTTGCTATTAAATGCTATAATATATTACTATTTATATTTCCTATTCCATAATAAATCAGTACTCTTACCTACATTTTTAACACTTTCATTACACATATTTATAATATTTTTGCCGTTTTCTGCGAATATTAAATAAAGAAATGTTATCCATAGTAGACCTTCCCCTAAAATACGATTAAAAAGATGGTATATAATTGTTTTAGTTTTGTGTAAAATGTGTAGTAATACATATTTTCAACCATGATCAATAAAAAATTTTAATTTAAATGAACATGAAAGACTAACTGGCCTACATTAACAATTTAATCACTATTACTAATATTAAACACAACAGTTTCACATTTTCTATGTAAAATGCTACAGTTATTTTATTACATGAAAATGGTTTCTTTTAATGAGCCATTTACGAAACCGAGGGTCATATTGGGTGCGATTACCGTTCCCCAGGAGAGGCACAGGGAACGTTTCCTAACAGGGGAACGTTTCCTGAACAGGCTAATAATCAGCCGTTAATTAACACCAGTGCAACAGCAGTTACTACATTCACCTTGAACAAGACAGTGTTTCATGCCATTTTACTTTTTAGTTTAACTGCATTTTCGATTTGCACGGTAAGGCTTTTGCTCTGTATGTATTATTCTCTAAGTTCTCTGCTTTAATAAACTAGGCTCTGTACAAATTTGGTTCCGTGTGTGTTTCTGCCCCATACAGGTTCTGCTCCATTAGAGTTTTGACCATTAATGAGTTGCAGTTTTCACGAATTCTTTATAGAGATCAGTTTGTATACAGCTTACTAGCTCCATATAAGAACTATATAAGCTCACTAGAAGATCTTTCTTCATAAAATATTGTTAGCTTCCCGATAAATGTACTAAAGGAAACTGGGTTATGAGTTTCTTTCATGTTCTTATCTAAATGTATGATGTAATAGCTGAAGAATATCTCTGCATCTAAATTACAGTTTATGGCTTCTGGATAAATCAGACAAGGACTCCTTTCTATTCTACATGTCTCTGACGAGGCATAAAGTTTGTTTTGTACGCCTTCATCGATGAATGTTGCAGACAGACGTGGTCTCGAGACGAAGACGTGTGAGATGTCAGGACGCTGTGAGATGGCCGGTGAAATGGAGCATAAACTAAATATCCCCAACTATTTTAGATCCTTAAAGACCTTCTGGCAAAGAATGGTAAGAGATGCTATTAGAAAGTTACGATTGGTTCTGTTTAAGCGCCTGCTTACTTTTTAATTTCTGGGTAGATATCATCCAAATTATAACTTTTTCTGTCGCTAATCGCAGACGAAAGGAGAGCGCGCGAAGCTCTTTTACAAAAACCCCACTCAGAGATTTCTAATGGGTACCAAAATTTTAATAATACATTGCAGTTATATGTAATAAAATTATTTGATTTCGATAACGTATTGGATATTTTTAAGGGTTCGTTATAAGAAATTGTTCTATAAAATAACAAAGACTTAGAAATGAGAATAAACTCACAATTGTTTCCGCCTACTTTTACCTCCTGGCATTATCTAGCTATAATGCCAGCTAACTGCAGCTACCCTATATTTGAAGGTAACCTGTAGTATGTAAATAATGAAGGTTCTCCAGGAGTGAACTAATAGTGCAAGTTCTTGCAGTCCATGAATCCAATTGTGAAAACCTTGCAAATATTTACCAGCAGTAATATGAAACTTTCCAGTTAGTTATACTAGATGGAATAACTACTACGACAATATCAAGCCATGCATCCAAGCCACAATTAATTTTGTGAAATTCCACTTTGGTAGTTGAATAAGTACATGGAGAATCTTTATTTCTACAGCACGAGTCTACAATTAGATCGTGGAAAATCTTCCTGATAAATGACTTAATCCGAACTAATTTTAGAACTATAGATTATAGTGATCGGTAGTAATTTGATAATCTCACATAAAGGAAAAGATAGTACGAAACATAATGTGTATAAAAAAAGAACTTACGTAGAAAAATATCGTATGGGGTGGTAAAAGAACAGAAAGCAAATCTCACGGAGCAAAAAGGACTTTCGGAGTAGACCTCGAATGTAAGCAGAACTAAAAAAGCAATTGCACCAAACACTGTTATATTCAGGGCGAGTTTGGTAACGCTGTGTTGATAATTGTTTTCCATTACATTGGCGGGCTAATGGAAATTAATTAAAGCCCATCGGAACAATTGAGAACAACATGCGGCACCGGTGTTAATGAGCGGAACCTGATTATTAGGCCCTCTCTACTTCCCCGTTTGTGCGCGTAGTCACATCACGCTTACCCATCCACTGAGTAGCCTACTTTACTGAAACTGGGATTTCAAACGCCTCAATTCGAGGAAAGGCGTTGTAAGTTACTAAATGCATGACATTAATAAATTAACTACTGTGCTCTCAAACAACACATAGTTGAAAATATAACAATTCAGCATTTTTTCAGCCACTATAAAGTCATGACTTTATTATTGTTCTCTGACAAAAAAAAGTTTTACGTAATAAATTGCAATTGGGTTATATATGAAAGCACAGTCCAGCATTATTTATTCTTCCGCTTATTTGCAGCGTTTTGAAATCTGACGCTCTCACACAGACCTTAATCCTGGAATCTGGTGATGGTTGAAGGTAAAATCTCGACTTCTTTTTCATGATTAATCCATTGTAAGAAGTTTCCTTTTGCATTTTTCCTATATTTTCAATACACAATACTTTTTAATGCTGGTAGTGGGGACCTCCACTCATCCGGACTCTTTCTATGTTCTTTCCCATGGTTCCTAATGTGCCGGATTAGGGAACACATTTTTAGCAATAGTATCATTGGTTATAATAATTTGTTGACGACATGTCTCGAAGACATGCAGCTATCTGCAATGCCATAGTTACGGAACACAGGGGAAGAATGTCCAACTCTACAGGACACTCCATGTCAGTGGAAAATGTTCAGGCAATTCAAAAACCCGTAATGAAGTGGCATTGGTAAATAGATTCGGATTTGGAAATCTGCCGCACACAGGCTAACGTGTTAGTGCCGCCCGCTCCCCGCCAACTTATGACCTTCGTATTGCATCCCAACAGCACCTTTCATAATGCCACATTCTGTGAGCACCAATGTCATAAAAAGTGGGAATTTATTATTCACACAACAAAAATAAACGGGATTGACAAATACATACATGTATCCTACACTCCATACCAAACATTTTCAGGTACTACTCATGGGCTAAAGACAAGCCTAAATAATATGATAGAATATTCAAAAACACGAGTATTACTAAAAATTTGCCAATTTTGTTTTTTGATTCAAATATATAATTGAAATAATGGCTTGTAATAATTTGAAATTTGTTATACAGCTTTATGACATAATAATATATCTACAGGAAAAATTTATTTTACAACTATGGTCTAAACATTTGACTCTTTTCCAACTAAATCACTCAGATTTTCTTATTTTAGATTAATTTGATTCGTATAATATCTTTACCAACTACATTCAATATTTGCTCCTTTGAACGACGAGATTAACACATTCATTACTGAACTCTGCAAAATGTGTAATAAAACTGAAACGATGTGTGAAGAAAGTTTAGTTGTGTTGGAAATCTATCCGCAATCGCTCAAACCATTTCTTAGTTTGTGCCACGTAGATGATAGTCAATAATTTCTCGTAGACACAAACACATTTTTGTATCAAACATCGTCAAATTCTAAAATATGTGGACATACAATCATAATCAGATCGAGCTGGCTTAATTTAGTAATACTCGTACATCTGAACAGTTTTTTAAAATCATTAATTCCAAATTTATTCATCGACACATTGCTTCCCAGTTCGTCGGAAGGCAGTCTTACTATTGTCGTGGTTCTCCATCAGTCGATACAATCACAAACCTTCTACAATATTATGAAATGTATTTGGACGTTAAATATGATTTCAAAAACAGTTTTTTAGAATTCTAAGCTTACGAGGATGAATTTCTTAATTTATTGGGTAATTCGTTAATATAATTCATAACCCCTGGTGTAAGCCAGCGTTGATAAACCAAGCCCATATCTCCACCAGTTCAGTAGTTATCTCTGCCTGTATTATCTTAGATAAATGTGGCTTTTCGTAGTTAAGGCAACGTATAAACATTACAAATACAACGGTTTTATTCCTAAAAATGTTTGAGGCTAAGTTAAAGACAACAGTTGCAAACCTTTTGAGAAATTGGGCCATTCCAAGACTCTTCTGAACTTAAGCCTTCGCGATGGTATGAAAGGCTACTTGGCTTCTCACAATTTGAAGAATCCTTAAAAAATTTGGTTATTCTCGTACATGGCACAAATATAATTTCACTCAAATATTGAGAGTTACAAAATTGTTACTTGCTTCTGCTAGGGATTCTAGCTCGGTGGTTTTTTTTTTTTCTGTGTGAGTGTGGTCACCACCTCTAAACCACATAGCCCCTTTACTTTTTTTGAATGATTAAAAACGTAGTTGATATTTAGATGGTTTGTGTCACATAATGTTTTTAAAATCACGGAAAATAACATAATGATCGAAAAAAGACAAAAATAACACTGTCCAAAACAACTTTTTCATTTATTTATTTAAATTTGTATAATAAAACACCAATTACCCAATTTAATTTAAATAAAAGATTAAAATTAACTTAAAAGTATACTGCTCCCGCCGAGTCGTCAAATCCCGGATCTCTCACTCCTCGCCGGAGGTGGAACTGGTGCTATCACTAACAACCAAAGTTCCTACTTGTTTATGTTTACAACTTATTTTATAATTTGGTCCCTTTCCTGTCACATATTGTGGTTTTTGATAATTTAAATAGACAATTTTCCACTCACCAAAATTTGCCACTATCCGATTGCAGGCGCTTTAAGTCCCATATGTAGAATATAAAATTTCATAGGAAGATTGTGTTGCCTATCAATTTAAATTAAAATGTAAATAGATGATAATTGGAAAGTATAAATCGCTGTCATGTGCTCTATTGAGTTTATTTTTACTTAACAATAGGAAATAAATTATCAGCTACATCCTTTACACAAACACATCCTTCTTTTTGGAATTTAAGTCAAAAGTAAGTATTTTTTATTTGGAAAGATCATATTGTACATTAATAAAACACAACAGTTGTCCTTTAAATCTATTAAGTTATTAGCTTCATAGAGTTAATTAAGGGCTATGGGGAAAGGTTCCTTGTGGCCTAGCTAACAGAAAGCTGACTATATCAGGTAAAGTTGTTTTTCATTTTTTTCTGTATCCAGATTAGAATCAGGTGAAACCCTTTAATTAGGTTGCTTTTAAGTAAATCAATATCAAAATAATTACTCTTTAACGTCTTCTCAAAATTACGTTGAATGTTTTACAGCTTCGTGCAGCGGTTGAGTATGGTTATCAATCGACAATGATATTTGTAACAATGTAATACACAATTTAGACTGACTATTTAACACACGCACTGGCTACCATAAGGTTACAAAAGCATGTGTTGGGTGTACAGAAGTGTTTAAAGTAGTGTAATCAAGCTAACATTATACACACCGGCTTGCTCGGTAGTCAAAGTGTTATATAACATAGTCCTTCTTTTTTATAATGTTTTACTGGCATTTAATTTATATGCAGTAAATCTTGAGAGTCCAAAACTATCTCCTGTCTAAATGTGTATTTCCATTCATCCATTCAACTTTTAAAGGTTGTAAATAAATTTCATTCAAACTTAAAAAAATGTCAAGTTTAATTTCCTTACATCAGTTGAGGAATAAAAAATTGAATCAATTTCAATTGAGTCCCTCGTTAATAATTCATGGGGGAAATTTCCCAAATCTTGAGGACTTTCAACAAAAATATATAATGTAAAGCAACAACATTTTGTGGTAGAAGGAAATTTTCAATACAATTTATTTAGAGAAACTGCCCGTTAAAATACAACTAATCATGTAATTTATTAAACAACTATTATTAAATATATAGTAATAATGTTATCTAAAAAGAATAATATACAATTTTAAAGGAAAACATTTGAAAAAGTTTAATTGCATTGACTAATGTAAGTATTCGCACCAAACTCTCTCACATTTGTTATCTGATAAAAAAAACCAGTTTTGTGACCACCTGCTGAAATGCTAACGCGCCCTAAAACTCCTTTCCTTGTAACGTTTCAACAATAAACACGGCGATTAAGGGGACGAAGGACAGTTGTAAGGGTGTAAAATGTATTCCTGACGAAGCAAAAAGGATCTTCAGGATTCAGTAAAGTTGACGTTTTCCTTGATCTCGTCCGCGGCACGGTCTTTCCTTTGTACAAGTGGAATGACCTACGTGAATTCTGTCAAGTCTTTTGGGTGTTTACGTTATCTCTGGCAACGGCCGATTTTTTTGACTAGCATTTCTCTCCTTATGGTCTATTTGTGGCGTTTTTTCCAACTCATAACAATCC
>NW_025777261.1:0-101532 GCF_021130785.1 Homalodisca vitripennis
GGTAACAGTGTTTTTATTATGGTGACAATAAAATAATATATTATTATTCAAACAACATGAAAGTATGGCGATTCCTGGTTTATATTATATAACATTAACGTCAAAAGTACTTTTAATATACTTGAATATTCATAATATCGAGTATTAGGAATAAATTAGTAAATATATATTAGAGGAGTGATATCAGATAGGTAAAATACAATAACTTCAAATTTCAAGTTATTTTATTTTATGGTGTTATTTTAAGACTGCCTGATTAAACAAAATCCTACTGTATTAATTGCATTCAGTATCATATAGTATTTTTAAATATACAATGTAGAAGTACGCCATACCACGGGTCGCGTAACAAGCGCTGTAGAGGTTGCATTCATTTTCGAGATGTTCTGCAGACTAATAGACAGACAGACAATCATACATGAAAACTTTTCACTTTTCCAACAAAGAAATAAACTTGTTTCAGTTTATTGAGCTTCAATGACGCTAGATCAAAATTCCATGGTTTGAAATATAAATTAGTGAGTGATTTCATTTGGAAAACTGCCAAACATTTCTTGTGTACCTTGCTCCGTCTCTTTAAATTTTAGAACGTTGGAGACCCTGGCCGGTCCTTCAAAACATATTTTTAATAATTCCTCTTTTTTCAATCTCTCCTCTAGGGGACAGCTTTTACATATTTCCTGACACAAACCATGGATTACTTGATTATTTTTTGATTTTTTGGAATAAGAGGAGCTTAGTTTAATATAATTTTAAATCCTAAATCTTACGGTTTTGTTCTGAGAAAAATTATTTTTTTATAAAGCTACAAAAATACACATTATAAACTTATGAAGGTGACTTATAACGTATTTTCACATGAAAAATATTCACCAAACTAGATAGTGTCTCGCATACCCCGTAGGCAAGTGACCTCTGGATTAACTGTTAATTTCCAACCTGGAGTCAATGTTGGTTAGTACTTACTGTATAACATTAGAAAGTATTAGGCGATCATAGGTATGTCTTCAATACTTTTTTCGTATTGAAACTGTTTCTCGGGAAATTCATCTCACGTGCATACATGTTTTATTACCCGTTCAGTCCTCTATTGACAAATGTAAAGCAACTTTGTAAATGTCTGAGATTGAAATAATAGGTTGGTTAATCATCTTTCTATAACGGCCTATAGAATCCTTCGTAATCATAAAAACCCTTCGTTAATTTAAATCCGAATTGGAATTAGAGCTTATAATGTTATACCTCTTATCTGGAGAGAAGTCAAGAAAACAATTTTTCATCATAAGGAAATAGGTGATTAGTTGCATTGTTTAGGACAAATGTTATTAAGAAAAGCTCTAATGTTATTCAAGGATTTTATAACACTTTAACTTTATCTTGTATATAATTTTAAATTAATTTTTTCTCAAATTTGTATAAATATATACTTTTTTGTAGAACTGTAAGTACTGGAATAGAGTGCTAAATTTGGAAAAAACATAATCATCAATATCAGACACTGTAAATAATGTTTAGAGATACATTGAATATAGGTTGAGAGAAAATCCACTATATCCTTAACCTGGGCCAATTTAGCCATAATACCCTGGAAATTGTTATATTCCAGCCTAAGAAAGTCTAGATTACCGTAGAGGCCCGGTATGTTGAAACAGCATGTTGAACTTTTCCTGATAACCTAGTACGTCAGCTATAACTCTTACTATAACTATAACTATATTCTATAACTGTTAGTAAGTATATACTTACCTTTAATAGAATATCGGAAATGGCTTTCCACCATTCGATTTCCTTAAACGAGTTCCAATCCGTTGTTCTCCACGTCATACATATTCCAGCTGTTTAACTTCAATATTTTTATGGGGTTTACTGTGATGAATACTAAATAACTAAACATTTTTTCACTGAGGTACTATAGTAAAACTTACTGTGGACCCATAATTTACAATGGAAACATATAATACAGTTGTAAAAGTTTTACAATCACTGAACACTTTTTGCGACTTAAAGTTTACGTTGGAGATATCTGATTCAATTGTAAGTGTTCTGGATATAGATATTTTATTGAAATTCAGAAGTTGAAAACGAAAATCAATATGAAAATCACAAACACATTTCAATACGTACATTATGAGAGTTGTCATCCGTCTCATTTCAAAAAAGCCATTCTAAAGGTTTAGCAAAAAGGCCCTAAATTTATGCAGTGAAAAATATCACTTAGAACAATATATTGATAATTTATTATCAACGTTTTATAACAGAGTTTATCCTCGCAAACAACACTGAACTTAAACACTTAAACAACAAACTGAAAACTAAATCACTATCAATTGGAACAAATAAAACTAAATTTAACAATAATTATACAAAGATTTTACAAAATACCTTACAGGACTTTATAAAATTAACAATATTCTTCGAGTAGCATACAGTTTATTGGATACATCTGCTTCAACTAACAACATTTTCTTATACATTCCAAAAATAAGATTTAGAAAACTACCAGTTTTGAAAGATATTTTAGTACACCCAAAATTACTTAAGCCCAAGAACAAGAAAACGTGACAGTTGGATCACATCCTAGCAATAAACGCAGGTGTTTAATATACAACATGTGCTCTACTTCAAAAACATTCTACACAAACATCGTAAAGTATACTTGAAGACGTATATTAAGAACCTAGTTTTTGAGACCAGTGGGGACATTTTAACTTTTCAGGGGGACGGCCCGTGAGGAGACGGACGAAAATCTTAAATGTAAGCACAGGCCGAGTTTGGTAAAATCAAATTAAAGCATCAAATTAAAGGTCTAGTAAAGAGAAACTCATTACCGCAAACCGCACTTAAAAAGGTTGACGCTATCCAGAGTACGGGCCGTTTGAATTTCATAAGTAACGTTTGATTAATTATTATTTCTCCGCAATTTCACAGTCTCAAGTAAACTGTTCTGACTGAAAACGACACTTTATGGAACACAATTATCGAAAAGAATTAAATTAAAAATTATCTATGTATTAAAAAAAATAACCATACCTTTTAAATGAGGTGCTCAAACTGCTCTCCGAACACTTGTTGGCAATGAGCTAGTCTATTATAAAAACCTACTGCAGTCACATTTTGAAGCATCTCGGGTGTAATTCTTCTTGCTTCTTCTAATAAACGATTTGTCAGCTCCTCAATGTTGGCTGGTTTAGTTTTATACACATTATCTTTTAAGAAGCCCCACAAAAAGAAATCTAGTGGATTAAGATCTGGTGACCTAGCCGGCCACTCAACGGTACCCCTGCGACCAATCCAACGGTTAGGAAACACTTCATCTAACAGATTGCGCACCCGCAAATAGTAATGGGGCGGTGCTCCATCTTGCTGAAACCATACTGCATTAAAATTTGCCCCAAGAAGAGCACGCACTGCTGGCAAAATGTTATTTGTCAACATATTGAAATAAATTTCGCCTGTTAGATTTCCATCTATCACAAACGGTCCTACAATGTTATTGTTTATTATTCCAGCCCACATATTCACTTTCTGAGGCCTTTGTGTGTGGCCTTCTATCATCCAGTGTGGATTATGGTCGGCCCAGTAACGGCAATTATGCCTATTAACTTGTCCATTAACAAAGAATGTAGCTTCATCTGAAAACAATATCGAACTTTAAAAATTTTGAATTTCGTCACACTTTCTCATCATTATTTCGCAAAATTCAGTCCTTCGATCAAAATCATCCTCTGCAAGTTCTTGGGTTAGGGTTACTTAAAAGGGTGATACTTGTTTTTGTGTAAAAACATTCAACACTGAGGTATGGCTCATATCAAGAACTTCTGCAGCCACTCTGGCCGAGGTGCTGGGACTTTCAACAAATGTTTGGAGTACCTACATCCAAAGATTTTTGTTCATTTGTTGCCGATTTAGGCCTGCCACTTCTTTCGCGATCTTTGACTGTTCCAATTTCTTCAAATCTTTTTACTGTCTTAAGCACTGTTGACTTACTAATTGGGGGTCTAACAAGAAAAGTGTCATCAAACAAATGCGCTGTTTCTTCATAGGGAAGAACTAGATATCCATACCCACGCATCATAAGCAGCGTGATTCTCTCAAACTCACTAAGTGACATTGCTTTTAAAACTAGTAGAATAAAATGTAAACACTTAAGTAAAAAAATTTATAACTATCGCAGTACCTTCTAGTGAAGACTTTCAACTTTATCTTACGTGGACGAAATTATAACGTAGACTAAAAACCAAGCTGATATTAAAAATACAAAACTGTGGAGTTTTGCTGTGACAGTACTGTTTGTATTGCCTAAACCAGTTTATGTTTGCCTGAGATAAAAGGGCTGGAGGGACTGGACCTTGACCTCATGTTGATAAGGAGTTACGGTGGTATTATTGAATACTCTCAGTTTCTTGAAGACAAGACAGGAAAACACCTATTTACTGTTATCCTACAAATGTAGAGGTAAAAAAAAATAACTTTTTGTTGGAAATTGTTTTTCAAATTTACATAACCGACATAAAACATACTACTGAAAGTAAATTAGTTACTTCACAAGACAAAATTACTAAATTTCTTTGTCATGAAATTCATACGGCCCGTACTCTGGATAGGGTCAACCTTTTTAAGTGCGGTTTGCGGTAATGAGTTTCTCTTTACTAGACCTTTAATGTGATACCAAACTCGGCCTATGCTTTACATTTAAGATTTTCGTCCGACTCCTCACGGGCCGTCCCCCTGAAAAGATAAAATGTCCCCACTGGTCTCAAAAACTAGGTTCTTAATACAAGTTGTGATGTACAAAATTTAATTTGTATAAGTGAAGCCATACAAAATTAGTGAAAGCGTTTCCATACTTTTTTTCCACCCTGTACACATAAAAACAGAACAACCTGTAGTGGCACATGGCTTAAACCATAATTTAAATTTTGAAGAAACACATTCGGTGAAACCAATTAGAAAGATATTACAAATGTCCATTACAAAACCATGGAAACTAGCCATTTACCTCGTTACCAAATCTAAATTTCCAAATTGATACACAAATTAATTTATAAAATCAAATCATATGTTTACCAGTCTACATAAGTTAATTCATTCTTTTTTAATTTTCGGTGTTTATGTTTATTATATTCTTATAGCCCTATTTATCATATTTAATTTCATGAATACGGTTTAAGCCGAAATATAGAAATTGTTCAATAATATCTTCCTATTTCTTATTAAAGATTTATATATATATATATATATATATATATATATATATAAATTTGTATATATATATATATATATATAAATTTGTATATATATATATATATAATATGTAATTTATAGATACATATTAAACAACAGCGGCCATACATACACTAACCCGAAAACAATCTTGAAATTTTACGCTTATTAACTACTTTAGAACATTTTGAAATTTACAAAAGTGCCAAAATTAATCAATATATATTATTAAATGACAAATATTTTCTAACAAAAAATGTATTATTCGATAGACTTTTAAACAATATACATTGATCACACATAAAATTAAATACAACAAATTTAGCCACCAAGGTAGTGAAAAAACACATGACAAATTGGTTTTAATTATTTATTTTCATAATTAACTTAACCTTAGTTAGTACCTGAAGATGAAATCGCAGATTTCACAATGTACATCGTAAGAAAAATAAAAGTTTAAAAAAAGTGTTAAAAGGTTTATTCATATTGTGTTATACATATTTACAAAAAACTTTTCGAGGCTACATCTCTAACATAAAATACATATTAAACTTTTTCTTGTTTAAATATAGCAGAAAGTTCATTAAAAAATAATTATCAGTGGTAAAATTTAATACCAACTTCTTATTTTCATCTAGGTAGATGACTTTCACAGCCATTAAGATCAATATTAATAAGCTGTGAAGTGAATAAAAATTTCCGAACGTTAAAAATAAAAGTGCGATCGCATTACAAAAATATATAAGAATATATTTAGAATGTAAACTTTTTTAAAGTTCTAATGGCTTAAAACAATAATAATATTTCAAACAGTATTTTATTGTTTTATTCTATAATTCGTACATTTAAAAGGTTTCACACACTACGGAAGCTATTACTTGAAGTTGACTGGGCCAAGACTATTTTGGATAACTGGAATTTCGGATAAGGGGGACCGCCATTTACAACTTACAATTAACAATTAAACGGCGGTCTCACTCACGCACACTCATAAGCGCCTATGCATCACAGAGATTCACTTTTATTTCTCCAACATATTACACTAAATCCAAATAAATATTTCGTTAATTCTAAATTTTAAGGCGGACACATCGGAGCCCTGTTCTCCAAACTTGGATGAGGCCAAACGAAATCGATGACAATGGTCGCCCTGCCTTACGTCACTGTAAACACAATAATCCCGCGGCTCTAGTCTGCCACTTCAAACATTGCCAAACTCCGGTAATAAAAGGCTCGTTATGAACTTTCAGAATCAGTCAAGAATTCCAATTCCTCTTTAAACATTATTAAGGTGATAAGTAAGAGGTGAATCTTATATGTCAAGTTAAATATCTTCCAGTACAGAGTTGTTGATTTCAAAACATATATTGTTAATTCGAAATTAGATCTGGGTGATCTCAGTATTGGAATTGTGTAAAAGTATTTAATGATTAATTCTTTAATATAACACTATACGCAAAATTAAAATATTTTGAGTTTATTATTTTAATCATTCAATCTATAAGCTTATGACGCTGATATTCAATAAAACTTCCTGTTAAACTAGAGTCATAGGAGTTTTTATCATCTGAATATAACATTTCTCTCTCGTAAACAAACTTACGTTTTAAAGTTAATACGTATAAATCAAATACAGAGTAACATTTTGGAAACTCTTAAATTTGACTAATTGCAATTAGAAGGCACATAACCATTTTGATAAGATAAAATGTTATATATAAATCTAGTCTTGTTTGCATATTGTTATGAAAATAAAATATTTAAAAGTAAATAATATTTTCCAATCTTTAAAAAAGGTCTGTAATCTCGCAGCTTTAGCAATTCTGACATTCAGTAGGATTCCAGCTAAACCAATGGTAATATGCATTACAAATAAAAAGGTTCTTTGAGACGGACTTGTCATCCTCATACAATTTAAACCAAACCTTACAATTACACAAGTTTGAAATTAAGTCCGGATACGCTTGGTATATAATCAAAACGGATTGGGATATCGATCTGCAACCTTTTCACCATACGTATTTAAATACTTTTCTGGGTTTTTGAACGATAAAAATATTCCCCTCTAATTTAAAAGAGGGTTACTTGCGGGGGGGGGGGTCACTTAAAATTTTCAAATTACAATCCCTATCTTGGTACATATAATTTTAATTGTATAAGTTCAAAGAAACGCAATGACATGAATAAAACATATCTACGACGTATATATATATATATATATTAGGAGCTTTTAGCTGATACAATATATGTATGTAAAATTGTGGTCTAATACCTAAAAACACCGCCCAAAAACTAGGATATACTTTTAATAATATAGATACTTTAGATCACAGCTTACGATCTATACAGTATGTAAAAAACCGCAAATTTTTTTCCTTTTATATGTATATGAAGAAGGGATTAGGAACCACTGACAAAAACCTAACAATACAAAAATAACAATTGTAAATAATTTGGTTATTGATTTACCTATTATGAATAATAACATATAATATCACAGTTTATTAAATATGATTTAAAACTTAACTCTTAACATTTGTTCTGTTTTGTAAACATCCATAAAGTGATTAAGTTATTTAAAACATAATCTAAAATCGACAATTTTTAATGTTCAAAAGTACCACAACTATTCCAAATGTATTATTAAATGAAAAATATGTTTTAATAACAAATGTATTTGATAGATTTTTATACAATATATAATTGACCACATGTAAAAATGATTTAAAAATTTTTCTACAAAGATTGTTTAAAAATATACGTCAATTTGATTTAATTATTTCTTTATTTATTTTCCATAACCTTCATTACCTGAAGATGAGTTATTTGAATACGAAGTGTATATCATAGGAATAAAAACTACATCATTATTAAAATGTGTATATTTTTACTTAAATTAAACACTCTTCGAGGCTACATTGATAATATGTCAAACTGTTGACACACTATAATAAATAGGTGTGATGTAGTAAGGGTAGAAGATAACACCAGATGAGATATATCACAACGGCAGGTGAGAGGCCAGAAACATCCCAGGGTCAGTTGTACACTACGTGCCAGGACTGTGAACACTGGGTATTGTGGGGTAACTAATGGTGCTGATTTCTGCATTTCATCCGTGAGCCCTGTTAATTCTATTTAACTAATCAAGAATAGATCCTGCGTAAACCTTTAATCCACCATTGCTTTTTCTCTTTGATTAAGATTTTATAGTCCTAAATAATTAATATATTTTAACATGTAGAACACAATATGTATAAACCTTTTAACACTTTTTTAAACTTTTATTTTCATACTATGTACATTTCGAAATCTAGGATTTCATCTTCAGGTACTAAGGTTAAGTTAATTATGAAAATAAATAATTAAAACCAAATTGTCATGTGTTTTTTCACTACTTTGGTGGCTAAATTTGTTGTATTTAATTTTATGTGTGATCAATGTATATTGTTTAAAAGTCTATCGAATAATACATTTTTTGTTAATAAATCTTTGTCATTTAATAATATATTATGATTAGTTTTGGCAATTTCAAAATTATTATTAGTGCTCCTTCATTACGTTTATGAAACTTTGAAAATGTTTCGTTACACAAATATTATAACGTGTTAAGATTTTTATTTTAACAAAAACTATTGAAAATTATTGAGATTTTAAGAGAAGAATTATAAGAGATTGGTTGTTGGATACCTTAGTGTGTATTAGTGGTAAAATCAAGTCTCTTCTATTACGCATTTATGCCAATATTTTTATGGGAGAAATTTAGAAATAACATCGAGTTCCAATAATTTAAACCAACTATCTGAAGGAGATACGTGGATGACACAGTCGTCGTTTTCCTCATAAAGACATGTACTAAATAGTAGGTTTCCTTAACAAAAAGCTTCTTACCTACATTCGCCCATCAAGGATTACTTGAAAAGCTTCGCTCTTTTAATGTGTATTTATTAAGATATATGGACATCCTAAATGGAACAATTTCTAAAAATAGAACGCTCTAGGTTTCTAGGTTCAATATTTAAACTTTATCTCAAACTATACAAACGGAAAAAAGCGAGTAAATCTTACAAAACGTTGGCAGGTTTTTCTATTCATTTTAGTATTTAACACATACGAGAGGTTTAACATAGAAATAATGATTGTAGAACAATAATGTGCAACAAAACGTTCGAAATCTACACTTGAGAAAATTTTATGCTTTTTCTGCCACTATGAGACACAAATTGAATAAAATTATTGAAGTTCAAACGGAATTTTCAATAAAAATAATAACTTTAATATTCAAGTGTTAGACAATGATTCACATCAGTCAAAACCTAGAGTGGATACATGCTAAGTAAAGAAACTATTAATTTCTGTTCAAATTTTATGCCTATACTTAAACTTATAACGCTAGAATATTTACTACTAGAGAATAAATTCCAATAATCAAACCCCAATGTTATAGTTTCTTACATTAAAGATTATAAATCTCTGAAAATATGTTATTCTGTAAAATAATCCATCGTAAATCATACAAGTTAACATATAATTTCATACAAGTCACCATAGAGTTTAACACTTGCTCTGTAATCCACTATCGATAAGATTATCGATAATGGCCCTAGTAATGGTAAGGAGCTGATAAGTATAATAGAAAGAGCTTTGGGAGAGCTTGGGGTGATTTATTCACGTGACAATAACTAACTTCAGGATTATTCAAACAATGTTTTTGTTTAACTGAAGCTTTTTAATGTTTGCTTCTGTTCAGTTATATAAACTTATGGGCAGCTCTTCATTATATAGTGAAGGAAATAATGTCTAAGCAACAAAAACTCGCAACTCGCACATTTATAATAAATCCATTATGATTCATATCGGTAACTTTTATGAATACTATAAAAGTTACCGATAACAGTTAATGTTAAATTTTACAAATTCAGTGGATAGTACTGTAGCATATGTGATAAAATTACATATTGTAAACCAATTTTATTGACAGTAAAACTAAGTTAGGCCATATAATGCAGTTAAATTAATGACTGTAAGGTACCTATAGTTCTAAATTACCTCTCTTTTTCACTTCATTAACCAATAAAACAAATTTGTTCAATTTTTCAACTATCTCTTTATTTTCATTGATAGTTTGTTTCAAATTTTTTCAAACATATGTTATATGAGAAAAATATTTTTTTCACAATTTAGTTACCTCTAATTCGAACTTGAGTCAATTTTTAAGACGATTTTAATATTTAAAAATGTAACGTTTATCGAACTTGTATGCAATGTGTTTTTGTTTACACGAAACATTTTCACCAAAGGGGCATACAAGGATTTGCCTAGACAACTTTTTGACAAAGTATAAAATAATACTGTCTTTGTCTTTGAAAATACAACTTAACCTATATCATTCTAGACAGGATAGATTGTTTCACAGGAGGATAAATCAAATAATACACGTACATACGTCAATATCTAGATACAGCTTTTAATGTTTTGTAAATTTGTATCTTGTGTTTCCATCTTGACTGCATCCATCCAGTTCTTAGTACATTTTAATGTTGTTGTAGAATAAAAACTCAAAACTCTAATCTTCTTTGCGAAGCTTTGGTAAAGGATAAATAATTTTTAATACTTTTTAGAAACATTTGGTCATGTATCACTTAATTTTACTCTTGATTTAAAAACCATAATATCAAAGAAATAATGTGAAGTACATAGACTTTGCGGTTTCAAAATTGAAATATAACTAATATTACAACTACAATACTATTTAAAATCTATAATTAAAATAATGAGTACTTAAGTTTAATTTAATAAATACATTTATACTATGATTTCAAACATAAAAATGTAATGCATGTGTCCATTATTAGTATATTAATTTTCAACACCCACGTAGAAATTGTTAATGATTTCTCCATGAATGATTTTTCAACAGCGTTTCTGCTGACTATTAAAAGCTCAGCACATAAACAATGTAACATATTAATCGTTCTTTATTTACAAAGTTATGCCACTTAAATATATAATCAATCAATATGTAATATTTGTAGTATTGTATACTTGTATTTAACAATAATCTGTATGCAAATAACAAAAAGTTAATTTTATTGTTGAAAAGATCATCATATGGTATAAAACCCATTCAAAGTTACATATTATTCTCTTTGTACTTGACAATGTAAATTAAAATAACATTGGTGATTTGACAAATATAATTATAATGTTATAAAGTTAACCCTGAGACCATGTTGCAAACTGTGATGAGAGAACAGGAGCTGTAAGAACGGGCTTTAATCTCAAAGGCGAGCGACGCCGCGCCGGTATCTGTCTTCACGGAGATATATTGATCTAATTTAGAGAAATCGAAGGCTCATCTGTTCTCGTGTCAAGTGGTGTGTGGTCAGCAGTATAAAATTTATCAGTTTCATCAGAATGATATGCTCGATATTGCCTTAAAGGTCCATAACACCTTCTTGTAACACCATCGTCTGGATAGCTGACATGCGATTCTTCTTCCAAAACGCTGTTTAAGTATGTTGTGACGCAAAAAAAATATTAGTTTAATAGAGCACCGTGTTTCAAAGATTTTACTGTGATTTTTATATGGATTTTAATAATCCATATTATAGTTCCTCTGCACAGTTTGTCACCAGTTTCTTCACTATTAGAACTATATTATAGAAGATCCCAAAGTATACCTGATAACCAAGTATATAAAACTTATTTGGGCTTTATATAAGACAAGCGTGTTTAAGTGTTTTGTAGGATTAAACAAATATAGTAAGACAATATTTTATTACAAAAATGTCGTTAAAAAACATTTAACCCTTTTAAAACTTTTGGTAATTCACGATCGTGTGCACCTTAATATCTGGTCAGTCTCCTCAAAAATTAAGCTAAAGAACGGATTTCTCGTATAAAACGTATTCTCAATAACTCTTTTGGGCTTATTTTACTGTTGTTATCCATTTTAAAATACAATCATTTTATTCAATATTAAGTAAGGCCGTCTTAAAGAAAACACCTGTGTCCAGTATTTAAGTTGTATATATATATATATATATATATATATATATATATATATATATATATATATATATATATATATTATATAAGTCAATATTTAAGTTATACTATGTAATATATATATATATATATATATATATATATATATATATATATATATATATATATATATATATATATTACATAGATTTTTGAGAGTGCCCAAGGATTTAAACATTAAACAACAAATTACAAAATGCTTCGACAATATCACGCAATTTAGAGCGGATTTTTGTTTTTGCTAATTCACATTAGGTAATTGGGGCACTTTAAAATATTAAAAAGGTGAGAATTAATCTAAAAATTAATAATAAAAATCGGTGGTTTATTTACTAGGTAAGGTTTAATACAGTAAAGACACTAGTTGACAAAGTACATAGCAGCACAAGTCACTCGTTCGTAAGTTCAACTCAGACTGGCCCTCGAGGCACAGTTCCTTACCAAGGAAGTTTTAACTCCTGACACGGATAAGTTAATCAACGCACAAATAGTTTACCCCGCTACCTTAATCAGTGAAGAGCCATGGTTCCCGTGGCTATTGAGAGCCCGAATATGAACGATTTCAAATCGTTGTATTTGCACGTTGCCTCTGGGAGTTTATGTTGCAAAAGTAATTGCAGTAAAGTAAAACAAATGTATGCCTCGAAGTTTTACTTTACTATTTACAAACGTTGCAACCGTCAATTTGTCAACGAGACAAATGCTTTATAGGAGCTGGAAGTCTCCAGGCACCTAAACCTAAAGCTCCCAGAATCTAAGTTCATCTATTGATAATTAGGCATAAACATCAAGGCCTACAAGAAACTAGGGATTCCTAGAGGCTGAGACATCGTAAAGACATGAGCTGTTTACATAACTTTAAGGGCGTTTCCATAAGCTACTATTATGCACAGCTTAGGCGGTTTTAAGTGCTTGGAAGCTTATAACGTCTGAGAGTTTTCGTACTTAAATATGTAATTAAATATTACGAGTTAACACATATTTTCATAAGATTTAGTACATAGTATGTATATTTAGTGGTATATTCTAAACTGTTTTTCAAATAATTTGTAACACAATATAAGGATTATCATAAATGAACAAATAATATAAATCTTTCTTTGCTGATTAATTATATTGCCAAACCATTTATAAACCTATTTAAATAATAGATAAAAGATGTAATATGTATTTAATAATAAAACTTGTTTTTTTAATATGTAAAATTGTTAAGATAATCCCTTTGGCGGGACAAGGAACAATAACGGCAGTTACTGGACCACAAACGCAAACTCACGGATTATTACAAGCAAGGCAGAACTTTCCCTTTCTTGACGGAAATACTTTTTGTTCTAGAACATTAAACATGACCATAAAATGTATTGACAGACCTAATTGACAGATTATTAGCATTGTATTTTATGAAATTCATGGTAATAATTTTATGTTACGAGTAGATTGAACGAAAAATTACGAAAGATATGCAATTAATATATACTAATTTATTTAAATGTTCTATGATCATTTCCATCGTACATGAGTCTGAGTTTTCAAATTGTTGGCATTTACGTATGATATTATTTGGTATTTATGAAAATATTAATCCCTATATTTTCATAATAGGGACGAAATATAAATAGTTTGTATAAAACATAGACTAATTAAAACAGTTTTGTGTGCTAATATAATATAATATTATCTTCTATCTATATATATAAAAATGAATGTTTGTATGTTTGTCCTTTATGGAATCGTGAACTATTGGACCGATCATGATGAAAATTTGTACGTATATGTATTTTTCCACGGAGAAGGTTTATAAGCTATGCCCATCCCTTTCCCGATTCAGGATTCCGCCCCACTGGTTACAGAAATACCCATAAGAAATGCATTGCAGCAAACATATGTTAACGTCTTTTCAAATTTTTAATCAGCTGTTCTTTGTAAACATATATTACACTTATAGTTTTAAAGCATAGAGTAAGCTTAAGAGAAACGACAAATTTTGTTTAAACTGTTTTTGCAATCACTGTTAAACATAGACTTTACTATCCAGATAATACAATTCAAATTTGACGTAAAAATTCACCTTTAACTGCAATATTTATTTAATATAAACCATGCTCATGCTTGATCAGAAGAGTAATGCAGATATCATAATTACTATCTTACGTTGGCTGCAAATATAAAGAATGTTGTAAAATCAACCTTAGTTGTTTTTTTTGACAGAAGTATGGTTCTCAAAACTCCGTGTGTACATATTCTCTCGATCGAGACAACAAAGCAAGCTCAACCGTGGCATCGGAGATATAACTAATTTAATCTAAAATTTATTATAGTAAAAAAAAAATTTACTAAGTAATATAAGGACTTCGGTTCTTAAGATTTGCGTGCGAAGCCGTGGGTAACAGCTAGATAGAGGCAGGAATATGGTACATACCTTCATAATACGCCCAAGAAGCTCACGATGGAACGACTATCAATTATCTCAGCAATGTTTAGAATGTGATAGAAAAAGAATAAGTGAATATAGTGTACTGTTTTCAACGGGAAATTGCGTGCGAAGCCGCGGGCAACTTTTGCAAAAAATTATTGAAATGCGCAGCAAAGCGCGCCGGGCCCGCTAGTATATATATATATATATATATAAATATAGGGCTTTCACTTTTAAAATTCAGGCATTAAAGTTTTTGAACAGAATGCTAATATATCTTTAATTAAGAATTGCAGACAAAATAGTGAAAGAGATATACAAGTATAGTCACAAGATCATTGATAATAAACTTTGTGTTTTATATCCTTTAACACTCGTAGTATTACAATGTTATGTGATGAAACTGACAATAAGAGTTATAAACTTAGTTATCAGTAAGTGAGACAACTCCGATTATTGTCGTTCACTCGCTGCGCTCAAAAAGAGTTTTGGTTATAATCTTTAAACTGTCACAGCGTTCTTATTAGTTTCTATATTGAAACGTTTTTCACACGAAATCTGGATGAAATTTCTTCTATTTTTTAAATATAATAATTGAAAAATGTCAATAAAAGCAATGTGTATAGGTGGAGGGTTTGGGTAATTTCCTTTTAATGCGATGACCTATTTATTACTTTATCAAAAAAAGTATATTTCCACTAATTTCAAAAATACCATATATGTTATACTTTACTCGTGATTTCCATTTAATAAATCATAAAAACTCATGTTTTTGCATAGTTGTGTAACAGTATAGTTTCCAAAACGCTTTGTAGTACTGTGGCCAGACAGTTCAGAGTCTCAGGAGCTTTAGATTCTGTAATCTCTTGTATATAGGAATTTTGTGATGCCAGAAGCTCCAAAATAAGATATAAAACAATCACGAAAGGTTTTTGGATGTTATGAAATGACAAAGAAGAAAGGTCTCATAGGTTGGAAGACACTAAAAGCCAAAACCTTCTTGATGCATTGAATTACAGTGCCCAGAACCACTAAGATTCTTAAATTGGATAAAAGGTCTTAGTAACTATGAGCTACAACATTTCATTAGCTCCCAAATGTTGGGAAGATTACAATAACACAAAAGCTTTAAGCTGTCTGATGGAAGTTAATAAATGGTCGCTTATCTAGTATTTTATTCTAAGTGTAGCAAAATTAAGTGATTTTATGGAAAATCAATAAATTTGTACCTTGTAAATTGGTATCGTAATGTGAGTGATACGTTGGTTACTTTATTTTGTAATCATTGTACTCCGAACTTATTTTAGTACATATTGCTGTTCGTGTTAAATTTAAAACATAAATACTATTATTATACAAAACACTTTGGTACTAATGAGGACTTAATACGATGAGAATAATGTTGTGGTTGTTAAAGTTATCGTTTAAAAATTAACTAACAAGAGATTGAATAACATATGCCGTTTTGAAGCGGCCGAAAGAGATAACAAACTCTTATACTTTTATATAGTTGAGACCGGTGAGTATCATCCTCACACGGAAGCATGCTTGAACAGACAAATGACAGCAATCGCTACGCTCGTGATGTCATTATTTATAACTTGAAAGTTATCTCAGATAAATCTAAAACTCAGATAACTCTCTCGACTCACAAGCTTTTTTGTATTACACTTAATACAGGTATTGAGAAAACATACATGTATCCAAACTATCTTGTCTTGTGCTTCCAGGACAATTTCATAATTGTGAAATAATATAGAAAGTATACTAGATATAAAATTTAGTAGTACCGATTTGGAGTAAACCCAATCCCAGCACTCTTTAATGTCCTGTATTCCATTATATACTTGTATATTTACGTTATTATAATATGGTACCTTTATATTTGTAAGCATCACATTAGCAATACTGGCTTTAATAG
The DNA here is from genome assembly GCF_021130785.1 of Homalodisca vitripennis. Taxonomy (NCBI): domain Eukaryota; kingdom Metazoa; phylum Arthropoda; class Insecta; order Hemiptera; family Cicadellidae; genus Homalodisca; species Homalodisca vitripennis. Next base: position 16,608 of record NW_025777261.1, read on the forward strand.
AAATTATCGTTGCGACTCATCGTGTATTTTAAATCAGATGTTAATTTCACGCTGCCTCCTACAAAAAAAATCTGAGAGTATAATATCAGTGGTTATAATATTAATACTAATTATTATTCGACACAAGCATAGCCATAAAAGAAAAACTGATATCTTTGTACTGTATTCTATTGCTGCTAGAGAGCGATTCCTTTCTCGTTCAAATAAAATGCACTTGAAATTTAACATATCAGAAAGTCAACTTGCAACAACTTCCGTAAATTGCACTTACAGGACAAAACTCTAAACTGTAACTTATCCTGTCTTATTGTCCAGGGTACCCTTGATATGCAAAACAACATCCTTGATAAGCATAATTTGAAACACCGAGAAATACAGTGAAATCATTTTCTAGAAGAACGGTAATGGTTATTTTGGAGTATGATCTCAATCTTTCTCTAAGAACTGGTTAGTATTTCAGACTGGACTTGGATGGCTATATGTTTGTATTCCATTTCAATCTGGATTAAAACCCGGTCCTCTACCTACGACTTGAACAGGTTCTGTATCAAACTTTATTAACACTTAGAGTGCTAATCCCGTAATTTTTGAGGAACAGCGAAACTTCCGAAGAATGCTAATCCCGTAGTTTTACGTGGTTGTCATTTCAATTGGTATTATATTACATTGTCCGTATTTAACCGGGTTTTGCCTACTCTACAATGTTATTTTGGGTTTTTAGTAACACAATTCACCGCTAGATAGCGTCAGATGTATTGAATGAGCTTGATGACAAAGCAACTTCGGTTGCTTTGTTTACGTGCCGCTGACGTGATGTTCGTTGCAGCCGGCAGTCGATGGCGCAATCATGGCTTCTCGCAGCTTGAACGACGTTGCGATCAGTGATGTATTAGATGAAGATAGTTTTATTGGTGTTGATAGTATTTTTGACGATTCTGATATTGATCCTCCTTTCATGGAAGAAGATGAGACACATATTTCAGGTAAGAATAAGTATATTTATAACATAAACATCAGTCTAAAAGTTTGGTAATTTAATTGTTTTCTTGAATCAAACTATAATTCGCATTATAATAAATTAATTTTATTCAACAAATATTCCATTCATATGAATAAAATGAAAAATATATTCATATTGTACATAGTATATTATTATGTTACAGATGCTGAAAACGATAGTGATGGCGAAAGTAATGACGACGCATCAAAATGTCGGCATATAGTTTTTTTGTCAAAAAACTACAAAATATGAAAACATGATTTGTATTATTCAAAGTATAGTTTATGTTTTGTTAATGGGTCATTGTAAAAAATTGTATATATGCTTAGTTTAGTTTGTTAGATGAAAAAACTGTCTCAAAAAATAATTTTTTCTTTTTAAAAGTATATGTTTTTCAAAAACATTTTTTATGTGTAGTTTTTTAAAAATAACACCAACAATCTCACGTTAAAAGAAGACGAACGTAAGCTGAATTAGGGCATGTAAGTATTTTTTCTTATACCTTAAATACTTTTTTTTTAATAAATTTTTGAAAACCATCAAAAACGCTCAGCATTCTACAGAGTTACATGTTCATTAGGGCCAGCACTCAAAGTGTTAAGCTAAAAGTTCTTTCACTAGTTATCTTTGAGTAAAACGTGGATTATGGTTTAGTACTTCTTATAATGTAATTATTTAGCAAAAGTATTAAACAAATGGGACGAAGCCCTGGGATCACAAGGTATATCTATAAATTATTATCCTGTTTAAAATGCTTAAATGCTTGTTCAAGTATCCTGGAATAACAAATTATGAGTATGTAGCACCACGTATTGCTTAACAGGCCTCGCTAAAGTTGTATGCACAACTTAAAGTTCATTACTTTTCTCGTTCTCGAGTAATCGCTGACATATACATGGACAGAAATAATAGAGAAAAGAAATTTTTTACAACCCCCCCTACACACACTCACATTAGAAATGTATTTCATACCCAAAAGTTGAAATCCTGAAATCGGGAAATTGTACGTCAATGGTAATGAATATGTCAGAAATATTTTATAGTTAAAAATATAGTTCTACGTAAAATTTTTAAAAGAAACTTTTAAATGTGTTTACTGTCGATATGTATGTATGATCATCTCATGCAATATCATGTTATACATATTTTTAACCATTGCTCATCAGGAATTAATATGAACAAGAAACTTTTTTTAAATATTGTATATTAAATAAACTCAAGAGAGTTTTGAATTCAAAGCAAAACTAATTTTAACTGTTAAATTTTTATTATTCTTTCTAATTATTTTCACGATTTTGAATAAAATTAGTTTTCTAATGTGAATACGTGTAATTATTATATTTTGTTATAAGCATGATTTAGAGTATTTTTCAATATGTATAATTAAATATCTTATGTGTATTGTGGAGATGGGACGTGAAAATATATTTATAGTGACATAGATCCTCCGGTAAAGAAATGAGATGGAGGTAAACTGTTACATTTGTAAAGCTGCCTGTGATAACACAGAAGGGTTGGCGGTCTGGTGGGGAGGGATGGAGGGTTCTGGAGATGTAATCAGAATAAGCCCTTGAAGTATTACCTCACATTTTTCCATCCATCTTATGCATAGTCTCATTGGAATATCTTTCATTCTGTCAGAATATTAAAATTGCTTGTTGATTCCATTGCATTAGAGTAAAATTGTAATTTTTTTGTAATTTGTTTTTACCGAAAGCCTGGTACAGTTACAGAGTTTGGGAAAGTTTATATTGTGGAGTAACATTGTAGGGGCACCATTTTTGAGAGGAAATAATTTTATCGTGCATCCAACATTTAATATGAAACAGTGTACTTGCGTTTTTCGCATGTTTGTCACAATCCAGGCTATATGTGCATTCATTAATATCCAACCATAAGTTCTCTTACATGTATTTTATTTTTGAAAGTTAAAGTAAAATAAAAATTAGCAATATTCTACATTGAAAACTTATAGTATAGCGGTACAATACTGTTGAAATAATTTATGTTTGTACAATAAATAATACTCGTTATAATCGAAATCTGTAATTTTGATTGGTTCAAAGAGTATTATTAACTTTTACAAACTCTTCTTTACCAGTATCAAATTTACGAACCAAAATAATGAGGGCACTTTAACATGAACAAGATGGCCAATAACTAACAGCTGTGCCCTCCCTCAGTTTCATAACTGGAAGTTATTATTCATCGTTATAAACGGAAAAAAGTAAATCCATTTATCATTCATAACGAATAGCTGATCTTTAATACTCGAGAGGAGACTTTGGTGGATTATTGCACAGTAACAGTGCTTCGGTTGCCCTCCTTATTTAAATATATATATACTTTTCGTTCGGGTATACGTATTTCCACGCACGTCCATAAAAAGCAACCAATACCCTTACAGAAGCTTTTTTAATACGTCGTTTCTGAATGTCGTTTTACCTAATGCCGTACGAATAGTGGAAAACCAAAAGAAATGCAAGGAATTTAGTATGATTTTTTAAAATAGTTCCAACTCATAGTACAATTCCGTGTCTTTGGGTTTTTCTTGTCCAGATGTATGATGTTATGAAAAAAGCACATTTTGTTGTGATGTTTGATCTAACGATACACGCAATGAATAGCATGTAATGGGTAAATTCATTCACGCGTCATCTGTCACTCATATTTTTAGTTTAATGTTCCACACGACATATATTTGAATCGGCGCCGATAATTTTGTTACACAATATTTTAGAGGTTATAGCTAAATGTGAGATTAATTTTCGGCCTTGCGGTTGTCACGCAAGTTTTCGAGTGTTTTGTCTTCACTTGTTTTTGTGTCAACTACAGCAAATAATTATTTATGGTTGATACATTGACATATTTTTACTCACCAGGAAAGTTCATGATAAATATGGTTATTTGTTTGCAATAAATATTACATTGGCTTCATGATTTGTATATAATATAATTTGGTCATCCGAGCATACTTTGCTTATTTAAAACGCATATATGAGAGATACGGCCACGTACCAAATAATTTAATTGTAAAAAGCAAGAACTCTGTGGTGTAATGGTAGCGCACTCACCCTAAAAGTGAGAGATCCGGGTTCTAGTCCCGGTGGAGCAAGTACTTTTTATAATTCAATGTTGATCGAAATGTTGAGTATGTGTGTTTTACTTGTAGTAGCTATAACTCATTTTTATTCATTCATTCCATTTTTTCATTTCAAAAAGATTTATTTCATAGTATTTACAAACTTTACAATATATTTATACAAAACAAAAACAACAAACAATATAAAACCATTGATCTTGAAATATTTACAAACTTAAAAATTACCAAATTATTATATAATCTTTCAAACAAACTATAAGTAAACTTAACAATCAAAAGAACTTCAAAAACAAAAACAAACTCGATAATTGTGAAATAAAATATTTCCTTAATTATATATAGATATGCATATAAATTCATCTTGTATTAAAGGCCAATGCTATAGACCATTATCCTGCATTGGTAGCTTTTATAAGATACTTCAACTCTATATGACTAATTAAAAAAATACACTATGCTATCCACAATTTATACACATTTCACAGACGTATTCATACAGGTTTTAATATACATTAGTTGTGTTCATGTGGTAGGAAAATTAACTTTCTAAAAAAAATGAAACAAATGCATTGATATATTACATTTTTTGTGAGTTAGAATAATGGTTGTCGTCTACATTTTAAATGAGTTAGTAGTCAAATCCCTTGTCTCATGCACCGGCAATGGCAGCTCAGGTAAGTCTCTTTTTATTGCAATACATAAACATTTTATTGCTAGAACACATAAACGTAGACGCGATCTTTTGAAAATGTGAGGTGAAGCCACGAGGACATCTTTAATAAACAGCGTTTTAAGGTTTCATAACTAACATTAGTACCATTTTTTATGTTTCTAGTATATAAGTTTACTAGCTGTTTCCCGCGGCTTCGCACGCGTCTCTTAAGCTTTGCCCGTATATTTCTTTGCCTTCAAATAGTGTTTGGATATTTTAATATACGTAACTACTGTGTTGTAATTGCAGTTTATAATGTGCAGGCGCTTTGATAACTTTTATATCTTGCAGTACAGCCTGGTGGTTAGTTACATCAATGGGCATTGCGTATAAACCTTCTACATAGAAAAAATACAAATTTTCATAGTGATCGGTCCAATAGTTTCTGAGTCTATAAAGGACAAACACACAAACATTCATTTTTATATATTATGATTGCAGAAACAGTTTAAACAAAATTTGTCGTTTCTCTTAAGCTTACTCTATGCTTTAAAACTATAAGTGTAAAGAAATTTATATATAAATATATTTTTTGTCGCATTATATATGTTTACAAAGAACAGCTGATTAAAAATTTGAAAAGACTCTTTCACTTAATAACATATGTTTGCTGCAATGCATTTCTTACGGGTATTTCTGTAACCAGTGGGGCGGAATCCTGAATCGGGAAAGGGATAAAAAGTATCCTATAACCTTCTACAGATCAAGACGAACAAATTAAAAAAAAAATTAGGCGAATCCGTCCAGCCGTTTGTGAGTGATGCTGTTACACACGAACAGTTTCATTTATATATATATAGATGAGCATAAACTAAATTTGCCATAGACATAAATTGTATTAAATACCAATCTTTGAGCGAATTGTATGAATATAGTTTAGTTTTAACAGTAATGAAACATTCTTTGAATCTAACATTTTTCCATAATTGTAAATTCTATTTTGCCTAATACGATATGAATAAATGTAATCGTCAGTATAGTTCATTATTGTAACTGTTGTAATGTTATTGACATGATATCATATTTATAAATCCGATTTCATCTCAGAACCTACCAAAAGAATAAAACAATATAATTCTATCCCTGCATATATTTTTAAATCTCAGTGCACTACGTCATTGAAACATATAGGACATTTTTAAAACTATTTTGTTCCTTTTAAAATTATAACAGTATAATCACAAATTCTAATTATTCGAAAAAATATTTGCCATTCATGATCAAATTGAATTATGATTGTTATGTTGACCGACCAATGTGTATACAAAGCCTTTTTTAATGTGCCATGTTAAGATCGTTACTACAAAAAGTCTCATGTAAAGTAAATATCATATTTACAGTATTAAGGTTCGACATTGCCTATTCATATGTTATACATAGTTAGTTTCGTGTACAAATTTACAAATTGAATATAAATAAAACTTAGATATCTAAAAATGTAACGCGACTTTTTAATTTATTTCTTTTATTACGATATAATGATACTGTTATTAATTAGCTAGTTGAATCTACCTATAGTAAGAGTATCTTGTTCGACTCTTATAATATCGCAAATTATTCAGGACAATACTCAGAACATTCAGTAATTTACAAAAAATCACAATTAATTAATTGATGGTTTTTATCAATTTAAAACTATTACATGTTCATTTATTTATCCATGTTCATTTTTATTGTCAATAGTTATGTTATAAGAACATTTTGCACTATGTTCACACTATTTCTACCATTTCACAATAAGATTTACAACTTATATTAATTGACTTAATATTCTAGATTGTCCGTTGATGCGTGCATAAGAAACTAACAAACAGCTGCATTTTCCGGTAATTTGTGATAGCATATATGCCTAGACCTACCTAACAAGAAAAAAACAATTGGATATTTATCGAGTAATAAAATCTATACCAATTAAAAATAACTGAATCGACTAAATAACCATTGTGGTTTTATACATTAAAAGAAGGTTTGGTTTTAAAATTGTCACTAGCGGTGTGACATATTTTAAATAAAACTGATGTACTCTAGAGGACTGAAATCACGTCTGAACATTTTAATGCACTAAATCGTTCATCTGATTAAAGAAATAGAACTCTTATCAAATAGTTTTGCCGTAGAAGGCTCCTGGATATAAACTAGATACTAGCAGAGCTCTATTGTAAGTTTGATGTTTTTGATGTCGAAACGATGAAACACGTCAGTTCAGACAATTCGCTCTTGAACGTACAGCAAAGTCAATTCCATTGACAGAGTGCTCTGCGTTGGTAGTAGTCACATCGCAGAGGACAAGTAGCAATACATTGTTTTTAACAAATAGTTTCAGAAGAAGAACGAGACACAAGCATAACCCCCCCCCCCCCCCCGACGATTGTGTTCCAATACATGTAGTGCAGTGCACTCGTGTTGCCTTGGCAGTCGCCCAAGTGGGCTTGTTTTGTTGCGGGAATTCGTTGAGTGTTGCGCGCCGAATAGATTCTTTGGTAATGATTAGGAACCATTTCTTCTATTCCATAAGTCATTAACTACACTCAAAATGGAAAATTAGTGAGTAGAGACAAGTCTGTTCTGTCACTGGTACTCAGGTTTCGATCTTACTGGGTCCCTTCAAGTAGGTTTCGATCGCAGATTTCAATGATGTATCCTAAGACACGGTTTTCGTATTACAGAAAACTTGGGGATGGCGAGAAGGTACTAGAAATTGTTACCTTGATAACTTATCTGTCACTAAAAAAAATATCTTATTTTAATGTGATCATTAAAATAAGGTATTAACGTGTGATCATTAACTGGAGAATCCCTAACAATTGTGATAAATTGTAGCCTCAATTGTTTAGAAATGGCAAGTTACAACTTGACTTATAAAGTTGCGGGAAAAAAGTAAAATATAAATCAAACTGAACTATGGTTTGCTATTAAACAGTGTATTGTGTATTCAATAGTAACTAATAAATGAATCAATTACATTTATTACCACAACAAGTAATCTAGTAGTATGAATTCGTGTTCTTTTCTTAAAAATACATGTTAAAAGCTATAACAGTAGGCAATACTAATTATATGTTTTCTTCTTGAGGTTTTAGATGGTGGATGATTTTTTATGATCGTAAGGGTTAGTTTCAAACTTCTAAAATAATTGTTTGAAATTACCCACTTACCTGGATAAGAGTTTTAAAATCCTAAAATCCCACTTCCTATTCCAAAAAGTCTACACACTTTATGTATAGAAAGTGTATTAAATAGTCGGCATGAGTTATTTATGATTACTTAACTAGGATCATAGTATGTAAATTAATTCCAAATCACGTCAGAGGTTCTGAATGTTTAAATTTTGACACTACTACTACTATATATTCTTATACTACTGGGGTCCTATGTAATCGGACAATGGTAATGTTCGATTTGATTAAGCCAATTCCTTAAAGTATTTTTCATATCTTAATCCAATAATGAGATACAAATGATCTAGGAATAAAACCCTATGGCAACGAGTGTTTTACAGAATCAATATATTATTTAAGGAAATAATACACGTATAACAATAATATATCATTTTAACATGGAACATACATGTAGCTATTGGCTTTAATTTTTTAATGCAGCTTCATCGACGCCTTGGTATGTGGCGTGGCGTACTTCTACGTTGTTATTTAAGCACAGCAGTATTATGAATTTTTGCTACGTGAATTTGAGTTTATCCATTGCTGAAAATAACCTCAATACTATAGAAAGATGGAGTATGTCTGTGGTTGTTGTAAGGACATTGTCTATTAATCGAGAAATTAATTTTAACCAGAGCCACTAGATTGTAAAATTATTTTATTAGCAATGGTATAACACATTCACTCCGAAGTTGTATAATTCAACATTCACTGATTAGAATGATAGGATTGCAGATAAATATTCAGATGCTAAGTGAACACGCCAAACGAAATAATACAACGTCAGCTCTGACTAATTACAAAACTCCTATCCTCGATGATTATCACCATTCGTTATAAACATCACATATCCCTTGTGAAGAGCTTTATGTAAACACGATCTTCCCAATCAATTCATATGTCATGTACGTGCTCTTCAATGACAAATAAAATAAAAAGAGAACCGAATACTTACAAAAATATGTTTGTATTCTGTAAATTTATAAATATGTATGTTCCAATTTTTAGCTTAAAACTAGTTTTAAAATTTTTGCATTATTATATGTCTGTTTAATATATTTTCTAGATCTACAGTACTCTAAATTATCTTAATTTATATGTAGATGATACCAAAGTTATATATAACCTTATATCAATACTAGTAGCCTACTTACCCGCAACTTCACACATAAATTCCCTGCCACGTAGCATATATGTAATTCAATAGCTTCCCACGATCTCAATATTTTTGGAACTGGTTTAAATATATGTAGAGGAAATCCAAACAAAAATGCCATAGCTTTCTACCTGATAACAATTATGACTTTATATTACGATGTGCAATATTTAGGAAACGGATGTAGTCATATATACTGGTAACAAGTACAAGTTTTTCAGTAGGTCCATAGTCAAGATAAGAGGATCAGAGGTTAATAAAAACTGTGAGTTGTTCTTGTTTCTGGGTTTCGCGCCTATAAGAGCACTTCTTATTCAAATTATTTATATCTCTGGCGCCAAATTTTACTTTTTCCCTTTTTCCCGGAAAACCACATACACACATACATATATATATATATATATATATTTGAATACATGTACTATACTAAAATTATGTTTTAAATAAAATGTTATATTTAGGATAAAGCTATTTCGATATATTTTTGATTATGTTAGATTGCTTTTGCAGATAAAGTTTTTTCTCATAGTTTGAAACAGTATCAAACTATTAATTAGTTATTATTACCATTTAAGGAGTGAATTGTTACAATAATATAATTGGATATTTACATGTACATATCAAAATAACCTATAATGTAGGTAAATAATACAGGTCTATACATTGAACTGAGAAGCCCATTAGTTAATAAATATCTATTTCTGGACGTGTATTCCACTTCAGGTATAAGGGGTAGATTACAAAGATTATGTCTAAAAACACACTTCTAAAATGATCAAAACCCTAAATAATGTGGGTTTTGAAAAACTTGTTTCATGTTATAAAATGGGAATTTTAGGTTTCGTTCTAAAGATAATAAAACCAGATAGCCGTATATTCATATTAATATTAGTTTTAATCACTCAAAAATGAAAGTGGTATTGTTTTGAAATCTTCAGACCAACAATCACGAATATAATCATAAATATGATGATCATCACTGTCATGCTATGTTGTCCGCGAATGAAGAGGCGACAGCGATCCAATTAAACTTAGACAATGGATCCGTGATCGCCTTAATCTGTCTGGACAGGACAGTTTGAATAATTTTTTTCAGAGTGATTCAATAGACCTCCAGCTACAAGAGTTATTCAGTAAGGCTTTTTCATCTGTAGGTTATAAAATAATGTACCATATTTTAATAAAGTTAATTTTAAAATAGTAATTTTTTTAACCTTTTAAGAAACTGGTTCAGTACTAATGTACTGTGATTACCAGAAGCATTTTCACCACCCCGTAAACAAGGAATTATTTACTCTCTTTAAAAGTAGAGTAACCTGTACCAAATGGACGAAACACATTAGGTTGGAGATCTGAGTTATAAATACTCTAGTTGCAAAGTTTACTTATAAATTTAATTGTGGCAAGTGAAACACACAAGTACCACTTTAAGATGTTGAAATGAAATAATGTCTTTTCACATTGCTACCAAAATAGAGTAATAATGAACTTAAATAATATCTTAGGGGTGAGCCTAATACTTCCAATGTTCTTTGGAATTTTGCCTACGAACTTAATCATTAAAAAAAATAAATAAATTGACTACTCTTCACGTCGATGTCAACTCATGCGCGTGGCGTCAGCATCTTCAAATTCAAATTAAAATTCCTTTAATGTCCTAAGACAACTTTTGACTCGACATTACAGCTGTAGTCGGAAAAAGGAAGATTAAAGACTAAAAGAGTAGAACATAAACACTGAAAGTACTTGAAGATTCGAACTCAAACTCAAAGAAGGACTCACACTCAAAACTCGAAGTCAAACTCGTGGACAAGGCACGCGATGAGTTGCTCGGCAGAAAGATCTTCAGCTAAAAGGTTCAAGAGAAAAAACTACCCGTACTAATTAGGTGATTATTCTGCCAATAATTTAGTAACAAAGTTTCAAGAACTATATATTATAATATAAAATTAAACTAAATAACGGTTTGTCTTCATAATAACCTTTGCTACTACTTTATTGCCGATAATATATTGACGTTGTGATAGATGCAATGCTATTTATGATTGACACTGATTAAATATATAGGCCTAGTTACGCTGTTTATGCATTCAAATATCTTATCTATCATCATAATGCCTTCGGCATACCTTGCCTGGTAAAAGTCATTCAGGGAAGGTATGTTACTCTTTCATTCTTTAATATAGAAACAACTTAATTAGCTTCCAAAATGTATATGCGGTATTTATTAATAAAACTAATAATAATGTCCACCTTGAATTATAATATGTATGGTTGCAACAGGAAGTACTGATTGTATTTAAAGTTTATAGGAATACATTATGTTGTCAATACAGATTTATAGGTGTTTGCCTTCATTCTAGCACCTTAAAAATAATGCTAAACTTTACAAACTTTTATGGCTATATGTTTAGTCATTGAACTTAGAGAAATTAGTAACAGGTTTCTAACTTTGAATATATGATTCAAAACTCGCATCCAAAACTCTTCATTTTAGCTTTTTAGATGGTAAGACCCGAATATTTCTAAGCTATATAATTTTCAATACAACATTTGTACTTCTATAGAAACCTATACCTGATACTACTTCTACAACACCACAACATCGCATCCCTCCACTATTCAGGTATTATAAGATTATTTCACTGCCTTAAGAAAATAGCGGTTTACGTGTATCTTTATATTTATACCAATCACATTTATATTCATCATATTTAATCATATTTAGAATCATATTTATATTGATGAATTTGATTTTGTAGGTTTAAATACTCTTACATAAATATTTAAATATATAGCGTAATTTTCAAAATTGGTTAGCAGCAATTTTCATGATTAACAATCTCGTTTTTAATTGTACAATCTCTGTAGAACAGCTGAAGTTTTGGCACTGTATATAGTATCATAAAATCTTTTACTTCCTACTCACTAATTTTTGTCCCAACTCTTCTAGTATGCGATAATAAAATAAAATATTGACTTTTCAACGAAGGTTTTATGCGGTATCAACCAAAGAAATATGCTGGAAACCAATTTTACTACTATAAAATAAGACTTAAGTTATGTAATAAAATTTAAAACTTTGCACATAGTAATCATTTAAAGACTTGAATCTATGAGCGGGAAGTGTAATAAATATTACAATTGACACTCTATCAAAACGCGCCATTGTAAAAAAAAACTCTTCTTCATCCAAAAGAGTTGTACGCAAACATATAAAGGTTTACAATTTGGTCAACTAGAAATGGTCGTGCACAGCAAGGCTTAAATATTTTATGATATTAAGCGCTTATTCAATTTGTTGTAATGAAGTTCGTGCAACCTTGTGGCGTTGCAACCGGATGAGGTATACTTTTCCAGATGACTAATTATTATAAATTGCCGTAGATCTGTCATTCAATTCCTTCTAACTAAACCTATCCAGGTTTGATGCGTTATGATTATACTAATAATTTAGATTCTGGAAGGTTCCCTATCCATGCAAATATTGTAGTCTAGACGATTCAAACCGTTATCTGTTTTACTCCTCACGATAGCTGCAGGACAACTCCCCGGTACAACATCCACTCTTCATCTTGCATGTCGTTAACAGCAATATGCCTACCGGAGCCTGTACTGGAGTAATCCAGACAGTATTAGGCCACCATTGTTGAAATCATGACTAATTGGTTGACCCAGCTTTCAATCGTGTCTTCGCAATAGATCACTAACGCGCCAAATTCAAACTTATAGTGTCATTTACCACCTGCGAACCGGCCTTTTATGGCTTTTAAAATAATCTTACTTGTGCTGTTAGCTACAATTAGGTGTTGAATTATTTCGATCAATATGTAACAATCACACAATTGCTGATTATTAACTATAATAATATAACAAACGTTTAAAACATGTGCTGTGTAACACTAGAAGTAAATTTTGTTTGTACAACATGGCATGTAACTTTCTTATTCTTAGCCCTTTATCTCTTGCCAGCTTTACATAATTACTGTGGATCTAAATTTTTATCGGGTCCTTGTACAATCAGCCTAGTATGGAAATAGTATAGTGGGTCTGCTGGTAATATTATATCGCTGTACTCATGGTGATAAAGGAAATACAGCAAGGTCGGTAATTCTATCTCGCCAATTGCGGGGATGGTAATCGTCGCCATTAATCTTATCTTGCGTATCTCAAGGCAGAATTCGACATAAATTGGCTTTTACAAGCAAAAGAATTGCCTGTTTTCAGTGGATTGAATCAATAGATTGACTCTTACAAAATCGTATATATTTTATTTATGATAGTAAACCGATAAAATGAATCTTGAAAAGAAGTTTGTATATCTTTTAACTTTCTTGTTGTATGAATATATAGCTACAAATTGTACCCACAAGACCATAAAACGGTAAGACTTTATATTTACCATTAGCTATAAAGTTTTCCTTGTAGAGGAACGTATGTATGTATCCAATTTAAAATCTCGCGGACATCTGAATCGGGACTGATTGCTCGGAAGAATAAACAGATGGACAGAAAACTATGAGATTTTTAGAAAGCCATGTCTTTATAAATAAAATAACCCTTAATATTCTAGTCTGTTATAAATACTGAACATAAATTTTATCATCCATACACATTGTGTGCAACTATTGTTATATTACCTAATGTGCTGTAAACACACAAAAATATGAGTGTTTTATAGTGACATTCAACTATTAAATATAATTTTTACTCAGAATTCTTAAGGTGAACACTTTTTTATAAAACATATTCTTCATATACTAGTACATTGTTTCCTGTATGTGTTTGTGACAAACTACAAACTGATTACGGGGTGCCGTATTTCAGTGTTTTAGCGATAAATCTGCCGTATTTTAAATTTGTGGGAAATATAAATTTCAGAACACCAAAAGAATTTTCAGTCGATGTTATAACTACTTCCTCATTGCATTTGTTCCTCTTTATATGAATAAGCCATGTTGTTTTATACAAATTGATATTTATTGAGAATTCTATAATTTTTAGATTTATAAAGCACAAACACATAAAGCAAGCATTTGGTAATTAAAAATATCAAGTTTACTTTTTTTTTGTTTTTCTAATATTTACCATTTAAATATATTTCCTAAAATTTTATTAAAATATTATTTTTAAATTTTAAAAGGTGGTACTGGCCTTTATGAAATTCGAATGCCCAGCTGATTATTTATTATTTAAAAATGTTTAAATCAGTTGTTGTTTAAATAATTAATTATTACCAACTGTTACCAATCAGATACTCATTCCTTATTATAAAACAGCAAAAGTTTGCTGTGTAGTGTGATACGTGAGGAGTCAATATCATAACTTTTTTATAAATTTAGTTAACTTTGTTTATCATGGTTGTTTTCAGAATTAAATTCTCTACAACCTGTATGAGGAAAACAATTTGTTTATTGGTCATTTAACAATGCCATTCGACTTCAAACATTAAAGACGGTAATTTTCTTATTAGATTTTTGGCAAATTTCATACTTTTTCTCAAAAACTGTTCACACTACAACCTGCAGAGTAGTTTTATTTTATTTTTCAGGTGATTTTCTTTATAAATCCATCTTATTTGAGTTAAAAAGTAAGAACAAAACTTTTCAGAATCACTTAATTTCACCAGGTGAACTGAAAACAAAGCAACATCTTTCGCCAGCCATTACTCAGTAATGGAGCGTTTCCGGACCTATCTTTATATAAAATTTTTTCTTATTTTTAGCTCTACAATTACGTCTTAAAATATTTTACCATATTTCTGACTCACCCTGTATATACGAGTGAAGCGTTCATTAAATTTGTCGGTGTAAATATACATATATAATATAATTTTTTTTTAAATCGCTTGTACATGTAAAAAATAATTTTACTATATACATTTCTAATTTAATGAATCCATCTTCAGATTGAAGATAACTTTTAAATGTACATAGTAGAAAAAAAATAATAATAATAGTGTTATGAACGTTATTTATTCTTCATGAGGCTACACAACTAATTATGAAAAGATAAAACAATCGGATAAAATTCTTAATTTCATTAAAACCCTGAATGAACTTTGTTCGTGGTAATTTTTGCAATGGGTGATCCGATACGTAATAGGTTTATTTAACCGGCCTTAGGAATCCACAAATTTATATACTTGTAGTAAAGATTTAGCAGTGAACGCAAAGTATTCATGGATGACAAAAAATACGTCAAAATAATCTCAAGCATATTCCTAAGGGTACCTACCATGTCACTGACAGAACAGCAAAAGAAATTCGACCCGGATGTTATCCTAGTATAGACGTAAAACGGTAACTTAGGATTACATTGCCTATAATTATATCTTTTATTTACCATTCCTTTTACGTACACCTGTATTCTCGAGTAATCCCAATCCAGTTGCACTCCACTTCAATTGTACTGTTAAAAATGTCTTTTACAATAAAATATGAGTACAAATGAGTGCAGTATTTCGAAGAAGTTAATGATTATAAAACGTTCGTCTCATTAGACTAACTTTGCCTTTTATTTTTTATTAATTTTTAAGGCAAAAGGCTCAATAGCTGCCTGAAGGCATAGAATTTAAAGTTTATTAAGTCTATATTTGTTGAACTGAATCAAATTAAAAGTCTTTGTGAACCAGAGATTAATCTGTTTAGACTAAGACTTTGGAATGGAGGTTTCTTAAGAACTCTTGAGACCTTTTTAACGTCTATATTTAAATAACAAACTTTTGCGTCTAAAAATAACTATAAATGTAAATTTGTCTGGAATAAACTACACAGAGTCACTTAGATACGTTTTCTACGCTAAATATGTTAAAAATAAAAGGAAAATATACACGTAAAACATAAGGAACGTTTTTAGGAAAGTGGATGTGAATAAGTTGTAATGTAATTACCAAACTGGTAAAATATTATACAAAATCCAAGGTGCGGATAATGTAGGAAAGGTATATTAAGATAAAGTTCCATACAAATATTTGAGGAGTAAGCAACGCCAAATGTTGCCAATAAGGATTCACTGACCTTGCGTGCGAAATTTCAAGTATACAGCTCATTTCACCCTTGAGACACCCTGCGGGAAATTAGCAGAAGAACAGTTTTAGCAAACTCCATCGCTGAAAGCAATTGTGCGTATATAAAAATAAAGCTTCATGCAAGGTTTCAAATCTGTAGATTATTTGTCTTCAAGATATCATGAGACAGAGATAAATAAGCATAAATTACATTCTGAAAGACTCTCTAGTGATTTCCTCATACTCAGCTAATTAAGAATATATTTTGAAAACTTACTACAGTACAATAAAAATTGTCCGTTTCGTTGTAATATTTTTGATCACATTCTATCCTGGTGGTTTCTCAACTTACAAGAATTTAAAATCAGATTCTTTCATAAGGCTTATTGGTTTGTTTATTCCAATTAGTTCCTCCTGGATTGCAGTAATTAGTTTAAAAAGCTTCCTATTACTGTGCCATGATGATTCAAGTAATATGCAACGCTCTACTGTTTTTATTGTTAATTGTACATATTATTTATTATTACTTCAATATATGAATTATGATTATAGAATGCGTGTAGCCTCATATGCTCACGGAATCCAATCTGGTAATTAAAAACTAATCAAACTGTTCATTATGATATAGTTTTATATAATTAAAATCTCATTATTATCGGAATTGTTGTATTTTTCAATCACTGTAGTGAAAATGCCGTACATATTAACCAAAGCTTATTTTAAATTGGTGTCCACTAAAAGTCGTAAAATACGTTTTAATTTTTATTTAACAAAATCTTTAATAATAACCTTGAAAGTATTAAAGTCTACTTTTTAAAATATATCCCTTTATTGAAAGGTAATTTCATATTTTTTATGATCCGTAATAAAATGTATTTTTTATTTATTAGGAAACTGCAAAATTATCAGTAACTTAAAAATATTTCTTTTATTGCGATTACATGAACATCACCCCTAGTTTATCATTACTAATGTTTCCACTTGTGATAGAATTAGCCGGCAATCCACTGAATCTGTTATTATTCACTCTGTAATTACTTAACACCATACCTGGATTATATCCTCCAAGAGTTGTCAATTACGGTTACACCGACATGATTACACTGTACATGCAGTGATTATTTGGCAATATATTCCACAAGTCTGTCATTAGTAACTTGTTTTATATGTTCAGACGTGTACTTATTAGCCTAGATAAAAATAAATAAATACCTTATTTATATAATAAAACAAGTATAGGGGTTTATTTTTTAGATCAGTGAAGAAATAGCTTACAACAAACACTTTATGTTTTACATGGCCTTTTAAAATTTCCATTATAAACTGGAAATCTAATTCTTTGAAAAAGAGGATTTCAAGTATGGTGTATTTGAAGTCTCGATTAACCTTTTTGCTATTAATTTGTAAAATGGAATTGGTACTATTGAGCACTTGGTATGTTATTATATTCGTATTGCCTACGAAAATACAGAAATTATAATATTTTGAAACCTTGAAGATTTTAATAATCTTTTTGACCATAATAGGATTTTTAATGTGTGATTAGCTTGTTATGTTTATAAGAGTATTTACTTGTATTGATTCGATATACTCATACACTTCTCAAATTTACACTTGTATCATTTAAAAATGTTAAAAAACTTGTAGAAAAAACAGCTATTGAAGAAAGCCTAAGGAATATATAGTCAATTTTTCATTTGAACTTTTATGTTTAATAACACAGACATAACCATTCGTTTTCAATACTTTGAAAGAGCACTAGTCACACATTTTCAACTTTAGGATACTTTGAATGTATCCCAGTCGCGCATGTTAAATTGTAGGATACTTTGATGTACCTTTACTCAGAAAACTTGGCACATAGAAGGTTTTTGTATTATGCTTTAATTTTACAATAAAGCCTCTCACCTACTGAGGTTTATCTCCCTTCAAAAAACTATTGTTTTAATTTATTCCGAAACATTACAAATAATAAGTAATTTTTCAATTTTATATTTTAAGTACAAAAATCCAAGTCAGTTAAGACCATGAAAAGGCACACACTCGCAAATTACACATACATATAACAAATTTATGGAAAATATTATTAAATATGACTTTTTATGTAAATTTAAATAATTTATATCTATATTTATATATTTATAACAAATATATAACATTAAACTTAATTAATACATTGGAAAATTAGTAATAATTAAAATTTAACTTAAATAGTAACTGACGAAATCTCAAAATGTTACAGTTTAAACAATTTAAGAAGTTTTTAACTGATATGGTGGTAATATTAGAATGTTTTAAACATTTCAAAGAAAATATAATATCTACATTGAAACGATACGTATTTTCACTAAAACTTTGAAATTAACGTTAATTTAATTACATTTTTTATGTTTACATTTAAATATTGGACGACATTTGGAAAATACCACAACTCAAGTGCAATTAAAAACACTATTATTTTTTTAAGTAGCATAACACGAATTTCAGAAAATAGTCATTTATAGTTTTACCGTAACTGTAATGGATTAACATTTTATATGGATATAATGCATTTAGAAAACATAAATAAACATAATTTTGATTTCTAATTGTGTATAGTTTACTGTGAGGTTTTGACAAATGTACATTGAAACCTTAACTGCAGTAACACGGGATTTGTTTTAATCTAGAACGTTATAGAGATCCGTTATACAGGAAGTGCTTTATCTCCGAAAATGGCCATATTAATTTTGGCTTAGCTGGGGTTAGTGTGTGGCAATCTGAAATGTTCAGTGGACCACAAATGGTCTGTGAGCCGCATATAAATTAGATACCGCACTGTTACCAGATATGATGCATCACGTCCAGCACATCCAGCACCACCTTCATCAATAGTAGTGTATCAGCTAACGTAATAAGTCTTTACGTAAGAGAGTTGTGAGCATTCTTCGACGGTTTCGATTATGACTGGCTATTTTAGTAATGTTTATTAATGACCAGCTTTTAATATTAAATTATAGTAATTACAGTATATTATTTAAGCTCTATAAATAGAGATATTTCAATATTAGCTTACAATTACACCATCACTAACTTACAATGCCTTTCAATTGATATCTTCATTCTCCGATAGCTCCGTTTAACCAATGTTGTAGAAATGAGTTTAAATGATCGGTAATGTCATGGTGTTATTCTTAATAACACATAACCATTTAGATCTCTAGTTTGTCGTAATAAACATCAAAATTTACAATGAAACTGAAATTTATGACCTAAACATAAATATTTATATTGCCGTTCTCAAAGATAAATTCAGTTTGGGTGTACGAATTTAGAGTCAATGGAATAGAGTCATAACGTCGTAAATACCTATTATGATAATCAACAAGGCGCTCTGCTCAATTCACACCTTAAAATTTTGATCGCAGTAACAAAATCTTTAAATATTTCTCCATACAAAACGAAGACTTCTTTCTTTACTGATTATGATGCTGTGTAAGCCAGAAAACCTGGCTAGTAGTCAAGACACAAGAATCAGAGTCCTAAGATTATGACACTTATTATAGTAAATGTTAATTATATCGAATTATAGATAGTGAATATCTTAAAACATAAGATAATAAACAAGAAAATCACTATCTATATGAAGCTATTCAGTATTTCTACATCCTTGGCCATGGACAATGGAAATCAAAAAGACATTTTAGGTAACAATTAATATATCACGTGTGTGTTAAAGTTACTTGAATACGACTTATGCTTGGATTATAAGTAAGTGGATTTATATAACTCGGCTAATTATTATTAAAACATCACATATTGTTATGAAGGAAATGTCGATCAATGTTAAATATTTCTAAATAAATTCGTATAATATTTTCAATCAGTTAAATTTCGGCATTATTTAAAATACATAAACAAGCAAAATTTTAACTTAGAAGAAACATAACAATGATTAGAAACTTGAACTTAGAGTAATGATAACTCGTCACACTCTTCAGTGAATTTAAGTGTCACTCATTATAAAAGTATTTGGACGGATTTTGCATTATTGAGTTTAAAGAAACTGTAATAAACAAAAGTCCAAGCTTTTTCTAACCTTTAACAGTTAGTAACCTGCTTGCATCAATAATATGTACTATAGCACTTAACTAAAAATCTAATTATAGCTTATTTTGGTTCATCTCAACTCTCCACTTATCTCAAACTGAACATATTTTGAATATATAGTAATGACTCCATATACTAAATATTGAGTAACATAATTCATATTTCAAATTCTTGTTTGGAGAGTGGTGATAGTAGTGGACACATTGAACAGGAACTAGCTTGAAACTAGGTACACGCTGCCTGGGTATTCCGGTGGTACTGGACGTGCCCAGAATGATAATTCAGCTATATGACTGACACATGTGAGTGACATTACGCTAACCCGAGAACAAGCAACTGACGGTAATGAAAGTTAGTCCACGTAGTAGGGACATCAGGGCAAGTGATAGGCAGTACACTATACTGGGACTACCCCTGTACAACGCAATACCCGAAACTGCGAAGGGAGAGCTTTCTTTGTAGAATATACCGACGATATCATCACAGTGACAGCACCCTAGACTACCGTCGAAGTATAGGGGCTAATTAAATGAGACAGTGCAGGAGAGCTGATCTAATAAAGCGAACGGCTTTTACTGAACAACCCAGATATCCTAGAAGACTAAAAACTTTGTAATAAATATTGGGGATTGTACACTGCTTAAAATGTTTATTTCAATTAGGATTAGAGTATATATGTATAACCTTGCTAAAAATGTAATATTTTTGTACTAATCAAACGTTTTGCATATAACTAAATAAATGTATGCACTGTCATATAAATTTCTTAACGCTTTTTAATCTTTTCATAAGTTTATTACTATTGGCCTTACTTGCTCCTGGACTTATTGTTCATTTTGTTCTGTTTAGTCAAGAAGGCAAATGAAAAATGAGTTCTGAGAAGCACTACGCGTTCCAGAATAGAATCAATGCCGATAAATCAGCTTATAAAACAACGAATAGATCGCTTGTTGTATGTCATATGACAACCAGGTTACTTGTCCATTATTAAATATCTAACACTACATATCCAAAATGTCAACATACCACATGTGCATGGCGAAAAACTTTCACGTATTCATATACACATCTGCACCTTTGTTCATTGAAATGATATCCGTTTTAATAAATAATGTTAAATCAAATGTTTTTTTATTTAATATTTAATCTGCTAATAAATATTATAAACTTGATAATTTTTACATGAATGTTTAGCATGTTTTATTTATTGCCAGATATACTTAACGTTTAAATATATACATAAAGCAACATTTTGTAAAAATGAAACCTAGCTAGATCAATTTATACCCTCCGAAACCCCCACATACTTTAATATCAAGAAAATCGTTGGAGCCGTTTCCGAGATTCAGATTATATGAATATTTACATTTTTCGTGTATGCAATAATGTTTAACTGTTTCAGAAATATTTTACTAACTATATTATAGTAATTATGTGTTTATTTCTATTTCAATACTGATATAAATTTCTTACAAATGTTATAGTTCTCTTTCATTCTAAGAGAGTGGGAAATGTGAAGGATCTGAAGAGCTTCTAAGTAACACTAACACTACTGAGAGGAGCGTGATGATGACGGTACTTACAGTAAATGTGTAGGATCTGGAAAGTGATAATGAGCGAACACGGTAAAGCTTTCAGCTTCTGAAAGCTGCTAACACTCCTGAGAGGAACGTGGTAATAACGGTTCTTACGGTAAATGTGTAGGATTTGGTCAGTGACAAGGAGCGAACGTCGTAAAGCTTTCACCTTCTGAAAGCCGCTAACACTCATGAGAGGGACGTGGTGATGACGGTACTTACAGTAAATGTGTAGGATCTGGACAGTGATAATGAGCGAACCTATTAAAGCTTTCAGCTTCTGAAAGTTACTAACACTCCTGAAGAGGACGTGGTGATTATGATACTTACAGTAAATATGTAGGATATGGGTAGTGTTAATGAGCGAACCCCGATTCCGGTAAAGCTTTCAGCTTCTGAAAACCTCTAACACTCCAGTGGAGGACGCGGTGACATTAATAGTTATAGTAAATATGTCTGTATATCGTTAGATTGTTTTGTAGTGTCTTACACATTATTGACAGAAAATCTGCTTTGTGGGTGTTTCGATTTGTTTGTTGGGAGAATCCTACATAAAAAATAGCATGATTTACACATCGAAATGTAAAGTAATATATTACCTACAATAGAAACCGTTTGTCAAAAGCAAACTTGTAACTGACACAATTGAACATTTATGTTGATATAGCATGTACTATAATACATAATATAGTACATTAGTCTAGCACAGTAAATTATGTGGATGATAAGCTTATCATATTTTACTAAACTATGTACAATCTGCAGTATCTAGTAGGATATGAATTACATGAACATGTTTATTAGTAATTAGTTAATTATCACGTCATGTCCTTAATTCTTTAATTGTATTATTATTTTTAGGTCATAATAAACTAAAGACTTCAGTACTAATTTCTAACATTTGTATTGAATAAATTATATATTGAAATTGCTGAACTAAAGTCCACACAAAAGAACATCTAAATTATATAATTCCTGAAATAATTTTTCAATATTTAATATGATTACAACATTCATATTGTAATTTCAGCAAACTGGAATACACTCATTTTAGTTACTCAAACACATCAGGGACGAATACATGGTTGTAAATTTCCGGTCCTATTATTACACTGTTTGTGTACACATCACTTTTTAAATGTTACTTAGGTGCCTGGATAGCTCATAAAGGTTGAAGAAGGTAGCTGTCTCAGAACCAGAGGACCTAAGAAGTAATATGATCTTAAGGCCTAAGATGGAACTCTAGCTAGCTTCCAAACGCTTGTCTGAGGTTCCGCTTTTAACACGAAGATAAATTTCAAAATCGCAGCATAAATAATGACTCAAGTCCATACATATTGCATTACATAAATGCTTACTAATTATTATAAAGCCGATTATTGTAAAAACTAATTTCTTATAATTTATGTACAGTTTAGATTTTTCCACCCGAAACTCAAAATTTCATTTCTATGGAAGGAGTATAACCAGAAGAAAATATTTATCAAGATGTTTTTACATTTAATCAAGAGAATATCCTTAGATGGCCATGCATTTTATATGCATAAGTCGTAGACAAATATTTATGAATTAAAAAAAAAATATTGATGCTAAACGTATAAAGGGGTTATGTAGCCATTTAATGTATCTAAAATATGAGGTTCACTTTTAAGCTGTAGATCTATCAGCGCAAAAAATATAAGGTAGGAAGAATGATTAAATATAATTTCATGTTCACTTACACAAAATATTCTCAAGTATTCTGTTAATGTAATACTAACCAATAAATATTTATTATTATTACCGATTTACCGAAAAAGAAAAAAACGGTAAGCTTGTAGAACTCTGCTGAAAAATTAAATTAACATTAATACTAACAGTAATATGTTTGTTATAGTGCATGTTATAGTAAAGCAGCTAATATAAAATTTATGAGCTTTAATAATTTAAAAATACCTAAAATACTCTCATCAAACTAACGTGGTTACGCGACGCGTATACATTTACCTACTTATACAGTGTTTTCATATAATATTATATAAATTGAAGCTCTCCTGTATTGGTGATTTTACTAAACTAATATCTAAAACTAGCGCTTAGTTTTTATTCAACGTGTTTAACTAACTCTGACGTAACAAATAGTTATATTTAAAATAAATTTCAGAAATATAGAACTCATGTACAAAAGTATTTTGGCATGACGATAAGCATTTTAGATCCTCTAGTGTGTTTTACTTTGTTCCACTGATTACAATCATTATTAACAAAACTTTTGTTAACTGCATAATTTTAAAATGTCCTTGTTTTTATTTATTATTTCATATGTTTTGTTACAAAAAAAGTTTTGGAAAAGGCCCGTATAAAACATACACCAAACTACATTTAAAATTAGCAAACTGTTATTTTTTTTGTACGCAGTAATCAAAATATAACGCACTTGTCATTTAATATTTTAAATGTAAGCACGACTGCTGAACTTTGCAGTACATAACACCATTGCACATCATTGAATCATTGTTGTACTTAAAACTATCATCTTATACTGTTAATTGTCATATAATTGCAATGCTGATTGATTATAATTCCATAAAAGCAAGAAAGAGTAACTAAAAAATACATTATTAATGCACATGTTCATGTTCACAGAGAAGGACAAGGTGCAATCGAGGTGGCGCGACGCTCGGTAGCTGATGATTCTAATATTCTTTGGTCTCTGTCACTCCCAGATTTACAACTCCAGATCACTTATGAACATTAACACCTTCATCTAGTATCCTGTGAGCCAGATTATTATTTTTAAAGCGTCCACGCACAGGCAAATTTGTAGATATAAAGAAAGACTGATGAAATAATTTTACATATTATGAACTTCAGATGAAAAACTTTGCGGTTTTTGTCAATTTCTTGAAGCTTAAGATAGACTAATATAGATTTCACATTTAAATAAATTAACAATTGTATCCGTACACTATTTTACTCATATCATACACATTCGCTCATTGCATGATATACTATTTGACATATCAATACAAAAATTCTATTATTACTCCATTACGGACACATAGTTGCACGTTTATCACGCTGAACGGTAAAGTGCTATTGAGTTGAGCTTTCTAAGAGATTTCTTCACAGAACGTTCTGGAAACAAATGCACACCTTGCTGTTGTGTCTAGTCAGTACAGTACAACTAACATAGAGATACATGAGATAATTATGTCCGCATATTATCCTCAGTTGGCATCAGCTAATTATCAACTCAATATTATCCGGTTAGACGTATCTCTCGGCTATAATTACCCCGAGGAGGCAGGAGAGATCTAGACGTCACTGTGTACTGTTGCTATTATAAGTCTCGTAGAGGTGGGCCGATTTGATATATTTTTTTGTTTACTTTCAGCAGATTATATTCATTCATATGTAGTAGATGTAGGTATATTAGTCCAGGAACCGAGCGGAAACACATTCCGTCACACAATTTTTTTCTTAATTGATAAAAGAAATTTCTTAAGAAAGGTACAAATCATCAACCACGTTAGTATTGCTGGAAATAAGAATAAGAGTGTATGAAAATATTTTAAAATGTGTAACGGTAATTTATTTTTCAGAATATTTCACTAGTTTGATGGAAAATTGAACGTCCGACATATTAATAATAGTTATACCACCATCAATTTTGCTATTTATTTTTTAGTTACGAAGATCATTCTAGTTTACTTGAGATAAATAAGCTTTAATGAAGCCTTTAATACATGGGGCTGAAAATATCATTATTTGTCTGTCAGCGTTGAAATTTGTGATTGTGATCATGATACATCACGGGAATTTGGGTGAGAGGTAGCGAATACTTTTATATTGGTCTTATGAGTCACCACTATGAAAACTATAAAATAGCTAAATAAATAAATATATAAGCAAACATAATACAATCAATGAGATTTGTATATGTGACAGTTTTATTCATAGGGTTAAAATAAAATATGATAGATTCGAGTCACTGTTTAAAGTTTGTATTACTATTTGACATCAATAAACTCTTACGTTCCCTATCTAGCTTTTCGGAACGTTTATTTGAAGACTGCTACAAAACCTAACATGATAAAAAAATATTTAAACGTGTTATATGACAAGATATCTTGAAAAAAAGTTCATCTGTTCATTCTGAATTTTGGTTGAAAGTTCTCTTTTACATAGAGGAAAATGTGTTCTACGATGGTGCACGTGTCCAACCATGAAATTATAATAAGCTTTAATGATGTATATCTCTCAGTAGGCTATCATAATTTCTCCTTTCCCTGCCTTGAGGATGTAAAATTCTTTCTGTATTATCGCATGACTATGTATTTGCCCACAGAAGAAGTAAATGAGGTATATAGATTTGAAATGTTGCATGCAACCTTCGGTTAGGTCGCCTTTTACACGACACATAGTGTTAAGTACGCTTACTTTGTATCATCTGTTACAAGAAATCATGTCAGGACATACTTCTTTTACATGCAAAAGGGTCTTCAATTGGGTTATCTCGGCAGCTTTTACATAGATGGAGAGATGACGAAGAGGCCAGGAATAAAGATGGTCGTTCGGGCTATTCTAATTAATTTTTGAATCTGGTTTGGAATATGGTAGCCTCCACCAACACGTTATGGAGACCAACCCGTAACCGTAACCATTGGTTATACTACAATATCTAACGACACCGTATTAATGTCAATTATGGTTGGTGGAATAAACTATATTCACTGAACTAATATAACTGATTCAAGTTTAATCCTGAATAGACGGAATGCCTCATAAAAAAAATTAAAATTAACATAATTCTAAAGGTAAGAACTATAACATTAGACCTTTCTAGAAATAAGATTTTTTAAACTTTTCTACAAGAACAAATTAAAAGTAAACACCATAGTGTGATGTTTAATGCAATAATTTATTTCAAACATAAAATCCAAAGGGATCAACTCGACTGTTGCAGAACAGTTTGTAGAATCAGCAAATAACCAGATGTTTGCAAAGCTTCCAATTAAAACAGACAGTCAGCAGTCTGATAATTGAAGTACACAAATCTCTTAAATCCAAACTCTCTTGCTTTACCTTTTTCGTTTTATGGATTAAAATCTAAATGTAAAATTGTTTTTTAAAAGGTGGCGTGGTAAATTACATAAAATACTATTTTTTAACAACTACTTTAGCAATATGTTTATCGTAATTGTTTTTCACACACAAACATACACACAAAACACACACACACACACACAAACACACACACACACACACACACACACACACACACACAGGCCAATGCTTATCATATGCAGTTAATGAGGTAACATCTTGTCACTTCTAAATTTTATTTAGGCATAGATTATGTACAACTGAAATGTTATTAGAAACTTGTGGTAGGAATTTAAGGAGACGGTACTTAAAGGTACCGTCTCCCCAGTGCTAGCTAAATACGTTTATCGAAAAATTTAAAATATTGTATATCAATATAAATTGTATTGTATTCAATAAAATAAGTACAATATTTTTGTTGATGTACTGTATGTAATATGTCGGTCCTCAGAAAATGTATAAATTTGAAGAAATATTCTTATTAATGTTTTCTAAGTTTATTGACCTTCAGTACTTCGTTTGATAGGTTTATTAATGTAACGACAAGATTTATGATGGTACGTGTTTTCTTCAAAGGACTTGGTTGTGCAGGAATATTCTTCGCTGTATTACTTTTACACACAAGTTGCGTGTTAGACCTATCCCTAAAAAATGTGTGTTATGTTTCCTTAACCATGCATGTCAAAAAGTGCAGGTATTATTTCTACTTTATTTTCATCTAGGTTGTATTTTTGTGCAAGAATATTTATCACCTGAGGTAGAGATCAGTTCGTAGATATCAAAATGTAGTGTTACTGATTTGTTGTATCATTGAACAATGGCAAACGCCCGAAAAATTCCTGTTACTGCACAATCCTTCCATCGTCAAAAACATGTCAAACAAAGAACTGATTAATTTATCATTTGGGAAGAAATTGCGTGGAAAACTGCCATTAAGTGATCTTATAATATAAACTCTCGTATGATATTTCTGAGCTTTAATTGGAGCTCACTTTCAGTATTATTTATACTGTTTTATTCCTCATTTGTATGATAGGAAACATCAATTAAAAGCTTAAATTGAAGATTAAACATAATTTTCTTGGTTCTAATATTGCCATTTACTTCACAATAGACGGACTTAAATTACTTTGGAGATTGTCCTTATCAAACAGTTGGCAGACATCGAGATTGGTTTATTCTGTCAACGCAAGCACTACGTGGCTAGTTGGTTTATTGGATGAAGAAACGGTTATTCTTACACAGCACTCCATTAATTTAGTCTCTGCAAGCAGTAATAATAACCTTTGTGTTAATTACTTCAATTCTTTAAAATTTTCTCGAGTCTTTACGTAATATATAAGTTAAGTGCAATGTACATTGTTATTGAACTAAAAATATCATACATTAGTCATATTTAAAAGAAGAACTAAAAAGCTTCACTTCATCAAGTTTCTTTGTATGAAAATATATCCTTTTACGTGTTATACGCTATAGACTAATCTAGTAAAGTTATTGACACGAAAACTGTTTTCATTTTTTTAAGGCCAACAAATAAGAAGGGTAGTAAATAAATATATAGGGCGTTTATTTTATCTTTTCAACCATTGATATCTCAAAAATAATTTACTCTTAAATCAAGCAGCAGCGGTTTAAATTTATTTCTTCATTAAAAAAAACGGCATTATACCATAATATGCTATATTATCTCTAAATAAAAAGCCATCAATTACTTACTCAAAAATAATCTTCAAACTTTTCGGATGTCTCTTAAAGTTGAAACTTAGCATACGTATTCCAAATACCCTAAATATAAAAATTGAGGTATTTTCATAGCAAACTACTATAAACGATCCATAGGGGTGTTTAATGAGGCTGTAACGCGTTTATAGAACAACTGTAACGTATATTATTGGACTGGAGCTACAATCAGTGTCAGGTTTTGGCTGCTCCTAACGACCACATTCAGTAGTAGTGCAACTCCAGTCTCGGTTCCATAAAGACTCATAGTTAGCCACCCAGCTTTAGACAATAGAAGAGTTTGACGGCTATTGAAGTGAATAACATAATGTACCTCAATGAGCATCTTTTCCTGGAAAACAACAGTTCTTAAGTCACGAAGCACAAAAACAGGGAGGAATGTGTGAAGTTCGTTTGGATACGTGACGGCAGATATTGTGCGCGACAGTGCAAGGGAGAAAATACTTTATGATAATATACAGGGTGACCATTAAGTCTTACGACAACTTTATAACTTTAAAACGACAAAAGATATCATAACCAAATTTTGTATACCGTAACTCGAAAATGTAAGCTACTTTTCCGTGTACATAGTGGTCGGGTTTTCACCTTTGGGGAACGGCCCGTCGGGGGTTATAAGAAAATCTTTAATAACTGCCTATATTTAGTTGTTTAGTAGTTTTAGACTGCCATAATTTTAAACGTCTACTTAAACTGAAAACAATGCCGCAAACCGGACTTCAAAAGGTTGATCCAGTCGATAGACATCGCTGTTCAAAGTTTAAAAAATGTTTAATACCATTATTACATAAGAAATAACTAATACTAGAGCTGTTAGAAGTTAAGAGGAATATTTAGTGAACTCATTTAAAAGTAGATGTTCAAAATGTTTTCTTTCGGCCGTCTGACAATTTGCTACGTGTAATCAGAAAAACCTGCTGTATTAAGAAGTACAATGAAAAGTGAAAGCAGTGCCTCTAGGTCAGGGTTTCCCAGCCACTGGACTTCCCCATAATGGCTGTTATCCGTCTATCAGTTCCACTCAAGCTACAGTACTCTTTGGAGTCATATCCTGTTACTGTAAGTTATAAGTTTTAAGAGATGTTGCTTAGTGAACGTGAAAGAATTACGCTCTTAATAATGCGCGGCTTAGACCGTTTGCAGAAGTAACACGTTTATTCAATGCTACTTTTCCTGATAGAGCTCCTATTTCTAAATCCACAGCACAGTACACAGTTGCTCGCTTTGTAGACACTGGTAGTATTAAGGATCAAGCCAGATCTGGACGACCAAGTACTGTGACGGATGAAGACGGCTCATTAGACATTCTTCAGTCTTTCATTGAAAATCCAAACGAATCAGTTAGATCAGCAGCACAATCTCATGGAATAGGTAGTGAATCAGTTCGAAAATTATTAAAGAAGTCTGGTTTCAAAGCATACTGTGTTACCCTGCTGCAGGAACTAAGCGAAGATGATTTTGATCGCCGGATGGAATTTAGTGAAATTACGATGAATAACATTGACCAAAACCAAATACTTTTAGACGGTATTGTATGCTCAGATGAGTCGACTTTTATGTTGAATGGCCATGTTAACAAGCATAACTGCCGGTATTGGGATAAAGTTAACCTACAATGGATGAGTGAGTGTCACACACAACATCCCCAAAAATTAAACGTATGTTCAGGTATCGTACGTAATTCAATTATAGGACCATTTTTCATCGATGGAAATTTAAATGCCAACAAGTATCATGATACGCTCCAAAATGAGATTTTTCCTGCTTTACAAGCTACTCTGGGCGCTGACTACCAAATATGTTTTTTCCAACAAGACGGAGCACCGCAACACTATGGTGTTCAGGTAAGGCAATACTTAGATGCAGTGTTCCCACACCGGTGGATTGGAAGACGTGGTGCGATTGAGTGGCCGGCTCGTTCCCCTGACCTAACTCCGCTTGACTACTTCATATGGGGCTACATCAAGGTCAAAGTGTATCGAACTCAGCCTCCAGATCTAAACGAACTCAGACATAGGATATCACATGAAGTTCAAGCTATTTCACGAGAATACATACAAAATGCAGTAGCCGGCTTTTATAACCGGTTAGCACATTGCCAGACGACCGATGGTGAACATTTTGAACACCTACTTTGAAAGACTTTCAGTACGTATTCCCCTTAACTTCCCCTTAACAGCTACATTATTAGTAATTTCTTATGTAATAATGGTATTAAACATTTTTTAAACTTTGAACAGCGATTTCTTCCGGCTGGATCAACCTTTTGAAGTCCAGTTTGCGGCATTGTTTTCAGTTCAAGTAGAAATTTAAAATGATATACAACTCAACATAGGCTGTCATTAAAGATTTTCTTATAACCCCCGACGGGCCGTCCCCCAAAGGTGAAATCCAACCACCATGTACACATAAAAGTAGCTTACAATTTCCAGTAACGGTATACCAAATTTTGTTGCGATATCTCTTGTCGTTTAAAAGTTATAAAGTCGTCCTAAGACTTAATGGTGTCACCCTGTATACGACAGTAAGTTAGAGAATATTAGATTAAGTAGATTGCAATTTTAATATTGTAGTGTTTATTTTAGTTTTTTGAGATTCTAATATTTCATGAATGCTAAAAAAAATGGATTGAAGATAAGTAACTGTTGCCATAATTATAATTCCTTAGAAGAAGGGTTTTTCGCCTTCAGAATTATACTTATGTACTTTTATACTTAGGGGTAATATTTGAAACATCGAAACTAATTTTAGTATTTTTCTTTCAGTAAAATGAAATTAAACTTTACCTTTATATTTTGTATGACAAGTAAGTTTTTATATCCATAGCTATAAAATAGCAAGTATTTACAATGATAATTATCGAGCACATTGTGCAAATATTTATATCTATGTATATAAAATTGAATGTTTGTGTGTTTGTCCTTTATAGACTCAGAAACTATTTAACCGATAATTATGAAAATTTGTATGTATATGTATTTTTCCACGTAGAAGGTTTATATGCTATGCCCATTGACGTAGCTCACCACCAGGAGGCGCTGCAAAATATATGTTATCAAAGCGCCTGCACATTGTAAACTACAATTACGAGATAGTTGTGTATAATAACCACACACTATGTGAAGGCGCTAAGTTTTTATGGATATTTGTCTTTCAAATGAATTTCTGTTTGGCCTTATAGCTTGAATGTTAGACCTTTTTATTATTAAGTACATGTACGTGTACATTGGCTATAAACATACACTTTTGGCAGATTTTCTTGATATTGTCAACAAGGTAAACTCTACATCGGCGTTGACAATATAATTCACTTGAACCAGAAGTGCTCATACACGAGCAAAGCTTACAAAAAGCGTGCGAAGCCGCGGGGCACAGCTAGAAATCTATAATAATAATATTAATAAAATTTTCATAAATGTGGGATCAGCTGATAGCTTAGTTAAAGAAATCAAAATAATTATTATTCATTTTATAGTAATATGTATGCATAGATTGCATCACATTTCTTAACATATGTTTCTCCGTGAAATAAATTATATTCTCTCAAACCTTGAGTTTAAAGGAATTTAAATAGGGGTGATAAATGTAAATATTTTTAAAGATCATAATTAAGTTCAAAACTACAATAGTACCTTAAGCAAACATATTTTTACATCTCTTGTTAATCAGCCTACCAGGACTTTTGCGTCAGGTGCAACTTGTGTAGATCACTTGTTTGTAAGATGTACAAATACAGATGATGTAAGTAGCGCAATTTTCGACATAGGTTTGAAGAATCACTGCTTGAAGTGACTAAATATAGAAATTATCAATTCTTTATCAAGCAGATAGAATTTTAAATGGATGGCAAAATTCAACTTTAAAGAAATGAGATGTAATCTTCATGAAATAGATTAGCAAGAAATTTACATTGAAAAGAGTGTATACAGTGTGTTCCAAATGTTTTGCAAAAAACTCAAAATATCAGAATAAAAAATTACTGTTACTGACTATTTTGTCACTGATTAATACAATAGCTTGTTAGTTTCAAGCTGTATCATATTTTATAAAAACTAACTATTATCATGTAAAACATTAAACAATCTAAATCAATGTTAACCCACCTAGATTTATTCTAACTAAAAAGAATTGTTGAACGCAATTGTTTTATGTATTAGGAATGTAAAAATAAAGACTTAGTTTTGAAGTATCTTTCAATTTACAAAACGTGTTCGGTAGCGCATTTGCAGCAGTCACTTCCTACAACAAGTTCAACACAGCGTGTTACTCTGCGCGTTTAAACTTTGTTGGTGATATATTGCCAAATAAAATATCCAATTATGCAAAGGTTTGCGAAAGTACGCTCTATCGGTCTTTTATTAGTTATAGCTAAATAAGCGGTGTAAAAATTTAATAAGGTTGTTTAATTATTTTAATATAATGATTTTTATTTAAATACTTTACATATTATAGCCTAATTTATATTAAAAATTTTAAATTAACATGCTATTTTGCTAATCAATTATATACATGTTAGTAATTTTTAGTAAACGTCATATTTAGACTGACCTTGCCTGAAAATGTATGTTTTTCTTAACACCTGATTCCAAAATTGTGTGCAGTGAAATATCAGTCGGTACTACCAACTATCCGAATAGTAAAATAATAATTCCCTTCACGCAACCATAAAAAACAGGGTTTTAAGAATGATTTAATGAACACCAAGAGGAAAATATAACAATATATTTTAAAACATTTACTTTGTTTGGATTAAGTCATAAAATGAGTCGTTGCATTTAATAAATTGACTCAAGCCCTACATATCGAGCTTGTTGGGCTCGAAAATGTTAACTATAATATTAAAAACTAGAAGAATGTTCATGCAGATTTAAATAAAAAAAAATTTCAATATAGGTATTTATAAGACACTTCTGACACTTTGAATGTTGTACCAAAGTCTGTTTTTTGAACCCAGCGAGTTAACGTGGCAACCAATAACCTAACTTGATCTCTGGTCTTGTTATACGCACAACTTTATCCATTTAATCTTTGCCGGTTAATCTCTTATAGTTTCCGAGATCCCTTTCGTGTGCATACAATTTAAATTCAGAGTATAGCAGTCTATAAAAATTAACCTGTGTACCAACATAAATTTCGAATAGCAGTAGAGTGAAAGAATTTACTTTATAAACAAATCATCACAGTGAAGGAAAAGACCCATAGTTTACTATAAAAGTTAAAAATAGGAAAAATTTTATACATTTTTTAAATACCATAATATACTAACTGCATAATTTATTGTGAAAGATTATTTTTAAAGCTTAATCATGACATTAACACGAAAAACAAAACATACAATAACAATTGATTAGTGAACGAAGAGAAATACTGGACAGCAATTAAAAATAATAGAAATTCTGATGGAAATTTTCAAATCAAGATGTATAAATAAAATGATTTTGGAATATGGATAATGTGTAAAAATCCCCCAGCAACAAAATCCCGCGTTTATATATTGTCACTTGTCCAACTCGTTCTTCCTGTCAGAAACAAACCCCGAAAAAGTATTGACGTTATAAATGGATTAAAATTATTTTGATAATTTTACTCTTGATGTAGCTAAAATATAGCAGACAAATTAATTTGTATTATACATTAAATACTTGAGTTTTAATTCTCCACAATCCCTTAAAACAAGCTTTAATGTTCCACTACACAAATAAAAAAATTCTTTACGAATTGACAACCTGAGGCCAATTAGTCGTTTATCAATTTTCTCCAAAATAACTCAAAATATATGAAAAACGAATTTTAAGTTTCTAACGAGTCTCAGAATTTCAAAACGATTACCAGTTTAGTTTAACAAAAATTAAGCCAAC
This sequence comes from Homalodisca vitripennis, assembly GCF_021130785.1. Classification (NCBI taxonomy): domain Eukaryota; kingdom Metazoa; phylum Arthropoda; class Insecta; order Hemiptera; family Cicadellidae; genus Homalodisca; species Homalodisca vitripennis. The sequence goes on from NW_025777261.1 coordinate 51,098, forward strand.
GAACGATGCATACGTAAAATTTCCCTGCAAATTATATAAAAAGCATTAAATTATATAAAAAAAAACAACCGCAATTTATATTGTCTTAAGGAAAACATTTTATCTTGTGGACCACTTACTACTTGGTTTGCAAGTTTCTTAACTGATCATATGCAATCGCTAAAAATTACATATACCTTCCCTGCCAATCTAACCCATATATATATATATATATATATATATATATATATATATATATATATATATATATATATATCCGTGCTATTTGCAAATCTTATTTATAATTTGCATTAAAGGTATACTAAAACATAACTTCAGTAATATTGCTTTTTGCAGATGACCTTGCTTAAGTATACTCTCACAAATATGCTATCCCGCTGATTTAAGTAATCAAGGAATTTCGGATTTAAAATTAACTAACTTTTGTTAGTAACACTAAATTAATACATTTTCTTCATAATCAGCTATGGTGGGAAGGGTTGATTCAATGCTAATGTTGAGTTTAGCTCTAGTTCACCTTCCTCTTACGTGCAGCATCTAAAATTCTAATGCTGTTGCAGACTTGACTCCTGAAATCTGAAGTCAAGTTTGTCTGAAGGGAGCTAATTTGACACATACGTGTATTATGCTTTCAATAGACAACCAGCAACGGAAATACCATAGACCGGAAGTAGACCATTATTTGACTGAAGTATACTTTTCAGACCAACAACGCATATACAATTTCTTGTTTAACTAAAGTAGGGGAATTACTTTTTGATTAAAGTAGGTTTTTCATACAATGTATACATATATATATATATATATATATATATATATATATATATATATATATATATATATATATATATATATATATATATATATTTCGGTCATGGTATTATATCGTGTGAAATATAATTTAATCAAACCAGAAATGCCTCTTTACACTCTAAACCTGAAATAAAACTGATTGTAATTTTTTAAACTTTAGAATCATAACAATGAAAACTGTGCTTTCGCTAATGTTAGTACTGGATTAGTATTTCTATATTATATGAGTTTGTGTCTGGAGGTTAGGTTTGAAACAGTTTTAATTATTACAAATTAATTACACAAATTTCTCTTCAGTATTCCACAATATTTGAATGAATGTGAAAAAACGTCAGTTTTAATAACAATCGAACTATTTTAGGCCAGAATATAGAGATACTAACCCAGCACTAACCTTAGCGAAAGCACTTAATATGTAATATGATGAGGGTTAGCTAAAATTTTAAATCGAAAGTAGACATTTTTAAGGTAATAGTACCCCAGTTTATATATATATATATATATATATATATATATACGTAAGTAACTGCTCCCTTTCTGACGATTTCTATACGTAAGTGCTACCTTTCTGACGATCCTGGCCCATTCTGACGCTCATCAGAATAGGACATGGCAGTTATTTTTTATAAACGGAACTACATGTCCACGATTTTTGCTATATGTTTTATGCTGTTTAATGACTTTGAACTATTTCTATGTTTTTACTTTATTCTTCGAAAGTAATAAGACTCTTTTATCCGTGAATCATTACGTCATGTTTTTCAGTTCTTGGACATAACAGAAAATAAAGTATTGTATCGTGTTGCACAATTCATCAATGCATTGCATTAAAATTAGTAGATACAAAATAAATATAAGCTATGTTTTCTTAGCCTACAAAAAAGACCTGCTGTTTCATTCTTCTTATAGATACACCTCCTCCCCTACAGCTCATAATTAGTAAACACGTGTAAAGAAAAGTTATTTGAATAAATTTATTATTGATAAACAATCGAAGTTGGGGAATGAAAATGTCACTTCTGACCATCTCCACACTTATCGTGATTAAGTTTGGAATTTTTTATGAAGCCTCTTTTAAATGTAAGAAATATCGAATTCGATAAAAATGCATACCCCTACAAGGTATTTGACTGAGCGCCATTTAAGCTTAACTTTCATCATTATATCTCGAGAGCTGATTGAGCTCCAAACTTGGAATTTTAGATATTTTTATACCATTCAGTGTACAGGCAAAATTGATTTATGCCTGTCTGTTTGTCTTTCGCAAAGATGTTTTGAAAACGAAATGAATGTCTTAGAGACTTTAAATGTTGTATGAAGCTTCATTTCTAAATAGAGATCACATTGTTACTCTTACAAAATCTTACAGGGAATTTGGCTGAGCGACAGCAGTCTCATGTAGCCCAGGTCCTTTTAGTACGGGGCTTACAGTCTAAACCAGCACTTGGGACATTGAGACCGCGTGCAGGTAGTTGCGTCCTTCAGCTGCAGGCGCGTTTTGTATTTCAAATTGATTATACCTCTGAAATAGGTTTTTTCATACACTGTTAAGGTTTGATTTGTATAAATGCACTTTGAAAGTATTCATTGATTAAGTTAGCTTATAACGTTTACCATTGAAAAATATTATATATTACCACATCCCTTTAGTCAACAAACCTCAGATATACCGATTATCTGAAAGTGTAAATTAAATACTATTATTAGAAGTTGTCAGCCAGTAGTTTATAACCTAATAAACAATACATATATAATATATCTTTACAGTAAATGCGATTAAGACTTCAATGTCTGAGTGTTCGTAGTTTACAATTAGTTTAAATAATGGATATATTAATGATGCAACGTTAAAACTATTGATTGCATAAACCATAAATATATTTGGACTTTCATTTTTACTTTTTATTTTATAAATTCCAATGAGTAGTTTTATAGTACCCATTGATACCTAGACCTATAGTGTTGCCGCATTTTACCAGTCCTGTTTTGCACGTGATTATATAAATATTCTAAATATTCGATTTCTTGTATCTTTGGATACTTATAGCCTATAAACCACTTTAAGCAAACAATTTTAGGCCTAAAAAATACAACTGCAGTAGGAATTGTCAAAAATATTTACAGCGTTTATATCTTTATACCGCGAGATACCTGTATACGGAAATTGTTAATATACATACTTAGGTCCATTAAGGTGGTGCAATAAGGCTGTTAGTATTATGATACCCCTGATGCTATTTCTAAATGCAGAAATATTTGTTATTTGTCTAAAAGTGGTAGGAATGTGAAGGATAATTTTGGACATTATAACATGGCCCACAGAAAAACTCTTGAAAATAAAGATAAGAACCTTTACAGAAGGCTATACATAAAAAATAACTAGACAGTGAAATTTGTATTTATAAAAATGTCATCTCCTTGTGTCATAAATTAATAACGGTCACTCCTGAAGCTTGTCTCTTATGAGTAGGCTACTATAACAATTTTGCATGTTTATGTTCAGCGGTTTATTTGGGACATTACAGAATTGTTTACATTTTGAACTTTCCATACCTGCACTTCCTAGTGGATTGATTAAACATATTTTTATAAAACTGTCACTTTGAAAAAATTAATCCATTTTTCAAATTTATTTAATTTTTTGTACACAGTTAAACAGAATTGTACATTAAAATATTGTAAGGTGATCCTACTAGCGGTACTTTGTAGGTCAATACTATCCTTCAATTAAAGAATTTGGCTAGATCTTTCTAATTATGTTGCCGTCACCCATAATCCCCTTCAAACGAGTAGAAATGAAATATTTTTAAATATTTTTTTGACACGCCTCTGTTTACGTGTAGACTACAGGAAGGCACCACTATGATGCATCTAGATCAAACTTTCTCTACTATGACCATTCTATGCTTAGGTGGATTAGCATTTGATGTTTGAGTATGGTTCCTTGTAGTGTTTAAAATATATTGGGTACTTTGGGATTATACCGACCACACCAGTATGAAGAACACAAAAATATAAATGTATAGAAACAAACATAATAGAACGAAAAAACAATTCTTTAATTACAAAGTTACAACAATTATCAATTGTTAATGGGGTCAGATTCTGTTATATGCCCCCATCGCTTAAACTTTTTTCAATGAACTTAGAACGTCATAAAACGATGTAGTTGAGTAACAGAACTAACATTCCATCAATCAACAAGCATCTCCAGGTATTGTGATCGGTATTGTTGTCGCTATCTTATCTTTCTCGAGAATCCCGATTACAGCAGGCCGCGCGGCATCACATGATTATATAAGTTTTTTGCACAGTACATAATTGCCTTTCCATTACAATTCAATTTATATTTCTGATCAGCCCTCTAGAATTTGATATTTTACAGATATGTACTATCTCGAGGGATGTTTTTTATTCGTTGACATCAGCGCAGGCTTCGGAGGCACTCGCATTTTGGGTGGCGGAGTGTGATTAAGAATAAAAACAAGTTTTGTGTGTTTTTTTCAATAAAGAGTTTAATTTGTGTTTGGTAATGTTTGTTTTTGTTGAATTTTTGTGTTTGGAGAAATGTAGGGGTAAAACACGGAAGTACAACAAAGCGACGCACCAGCTGAACGGGCGGCGAGATTCTGCAATCACGTTATCTACTAGACCGCTCGACTTTGACCTCTGTCTGAGGTTGGGGAGGGGTTTGCGATAAGACATTTCCTGTTTTATATTGACGAAATATTGTTCTACGCTAATTTAGTAATCAGTAGAAGCAAAATTTCAAATAACGATTCGTGTCTGGGTGTGGTCTGTATAATCCCAAAGTACCATTTATATTGTTATGTAAATTGATATTGGAAATAGTTTTTATAGGCAACATTGGACTAGTGTAGAAGAGATCAGATATAGGTTTTCAACGTCTGTGCTTAATTACTATTATAAAGATTATTGAAAAAGTAAGTCTATAGCTCACCTACAATCAATATTGCTTAGCTTTACTTTTAAAACCAACTGTCTTTAGCGAGAAATTCCTCGGTATTGATTAATAATAGCTCAAAAGGTTATGAATTTGTATAAACAAAACTGTATAAAAGAATTTATTTAATGGTTTAAGACAACTGATTTTATAGTATGTTATCATTGGTAAAAAGACAGAATTTTCCCAGGAAAAATTGTTATCTTTAGGAAGACTGAAGTAACTGCAGATTATGATAGTGTTACCAATGTATCTAAGCAGCTCAGTGGCAGTACACTGGTCTTAAAATCTGTAAAGCCCAGGTTTAAATATATCAGTAGTAATATATTTTGCCTCCAGTAAAAACTAAAATTAATTTTTATTTAATAGAATATTAATACGAAGATTAATATAAACAGTTAAATTCTAAATATTACCATTGTTTGGACTTTTGAATAAAATCGAATAAAAACCTATAAAAATTTGAATAAAAACCTATTCTATAAAAAATTTTATTTTAAAAATAACTTTATTAAATGAATTAATTTTAAAATAGAAATACGAGATTGAAATAAGATAGCTAATGTCACATGACAAAGGAGGGACATTCTCAGAATATCCTCACACCAAGATGGAATTATAGATGTTTATATACATTCCCCAAATGGTACCTTATTTTGATTGATATTATAAAATATTACATGAGTATATTGGAAAACACATCAACAATTCTTTTGTTTTCAATTCTATTATCAGTTATGTGGGTTGAAATCATTGATATATTACACTTATTTCTTAGAACATTTGATTATGGCAAACACAGGCATTTTAATTGTTAATTTTGTTCAATTGATGTACAGATTTGGAGGTGCACATTGGGATGTTCTTATCTGTCACATGTGCTACGTTTTACGTATATGACTCATTAGATACCATTAAATACTCACAATCTAAAAAAGTAATGAATAAATTGTGTGACTCTATGGGGATGATTTAATCTTAAACTAGTTTTACCTTAATAAATGGAGGTAGACAAATCAACAACTTTGATTGCGGCCTGTATGTCATCTTTGCTATCAACAAGATTTTAAGAGAATTCTAGTGGGAATATATACAGTATATAGACATAAACTATATTGAAACCTGAAATTTGGGATGGATGGAATTAATTTTTAAAAAGCGCTCACTACTAGCCTACATCATTAATAATCGTACTGCATTTTCAAACAGTACAATTTACACTCTCCTTAATGAATTTACAAACAACCATGTATATAATGAAAAATGTGGAAATAAGATTGGTGAGATGAAAATTGATCTACAAAATGAAGCTGTGTAGTCATATATCTTTACTAAATCAAAAAATTAAGTACTTAGAGAAAGAATTTAAATTTTGAAAGATCTTATATATGAACAACAACAAATAGATGACTCAACTAAAGTGTTATTTGTTAATAAACAGAAAAATATTTCACAAAATTTCTTATAAGAACTTAAACAGGGATTATACCAGTAAATAAGCTAACTGTGATCACTGATAAGTACGGTAGGGATATGGCAAAAGTTTTTGATGGAGAATTATCAAGTGGTTTTTCAACATTTGATTATGTACTTCCTGGTGCTGCTTGACAGGCAGTAATTAGTGCTTTTAAGACCAATCCGTACATTAATAAATATTCAATAACATCTTGCTAGTTGGTGGCTCAAGTGATGTTGCAAACATTACTGACTATCAATACAAATATTTTGTTGAAGGTTTGATCAATATAATGAAAGATCAGGTGAACGGACTTCAACACACAAGTATAATATTGGTCACTACGCTATACTGATATCATATTTTTAATATAATTTTATAAAATGAAATTATTAGATCAATTAACTTCAAAACAGGAAATCTCTTTTATCATTGTAATAATGTATATATTTGGAATCTTAAATATTTAGTGTCTTCAAAGACACCGTCCTATGAATCAGGGGTTCCACATCTGTAGAAGAGGAAAAAAAAATGTAAGTTATCTATTTTATTCATATAATTATTGAAGAAGCAACTCAGTTTGGAAAAGCTTGTACTGCAAAATAAATATATAAATAACAGGAAACATTGAAGAAATTGAGAAAAACATAAAAAACATTTTCAAAAAATATGGGGTTAACCTGCATTTCTGCAGCTTTTAGTTGTGAAAGACAAATGAGTCATATGGTGGCAGAGAAATTTAAAAAGGAATTTGTAAGGTTCTGCTCTGATGATCTTTCTAATACACATTTAATGTTCCTGAAAACATCAAGAGGTGTAGAAGAATATCAGCATAGTAACTTAAGTCATATAGTAAGTCATTAAATCAGGGGTTCTCAACTCCATTCCTATAAACTATGTGAGTGTTATGAGTTTTATACAACTTTTAAACTGATTTTCTGTGGCCCAAAAAGATGTTTTTTAAAAATGTCTTTATGTACTTATGATAGTATAAGTAACGGCTGTAAGCAAACAAATGGTAGGATATTGTCATTTACCACATAGGTATTAGTCAAATACCCTTCTTTTTTATTCAAAAACATTAAAGCTTTCAATGAAAACTACTCCAACTCAATTAAATTATAAATTAATTTTTAATCAATCAAATGATTAGCACAAACTTTCTTTCTCTGCAAATTCTTGTTAAAAACTACAATATATTCTATCTTAACAGTATGTTTCTTGAAATCAAAACATGAAGACCACATATGATTTTCTGGTCTTGCTGAAACTTTATGCAAGTATGTATTGTAATATTTTTTATAAAAAAACTTCAGATTTTTAAAATAAAATCCATTTTATCCCAGTTTTACTTAATAAAATGTCTTTAAAAAGAAACTTACAAGTTTAGATGAAATATGTTGAACTTATAAGCTATTAAATAGATTAAAATATATTATATTGATTTCAAGGTCCATCTGAGGTTTTTTTAACATTTTGGATTTCGATTCTGAATTATTAAATTAATATTGAATTCAAAATTTTACTCAAATTAAAGAATGCTTCTTTATCATTGAATCTCTTGTTATCTCAGTCCTAAATGTTTAGATTACACCTTAACTATCACAAAAAATAAATATAATTTATCATTATAATTCTTATTCTTTTAAAACAACATTTGTGTTTGTTTTCTCAAGGGTTATACATTCTGAATAATTTTACCATTCAAGTACTATCTACATGTTTAGAATGATTTTGGAAGTAAAACCTCTTTTCATCACACCAACCTGATCAGGTGTAGAATCTGCCCTTAATCAGGGATCAACAAATTTTATCTTGCCAATGATATAATACACTCATATAAGAATATCCTTGAAGGCAAATCATAGTAATAAAAATATATACTATACCAAACTGTCCAAAAATTAATCTCGCCACATCACGTCAGGAACTTCTTCATTGGCTCCAACACATGTCCAGTACCATTCCTTACCTGTAGCTCAAAATGATGGCAGTGTAGAGATATACAACTATGAATATCGAAAGGAAGTCACTCAGGAAATCTTAATCAAGTAATAAGTATCCCATGACATTTATTATCTTCAGGAGTAAGGGATTCCAATAAATATTTAACTCTGGTTTATATATTCATTTAATCATGCTATACAAATTTACTTCTTTTAAAATAACCATGTATTAACATTTCTCTCCAGTTTTAAATTGGCAGTTAGGATACAATCAATTATAAAAGAATAATCAGTTATAAAATAGAAAAAGTTTTTTTGAAAGAATAATATAAAATCATTGTGTATAATTACATAATTAAATTACAGATACAACTGAATGTAACAATATACATAAAAATTATATATATTTTTCTTATAAATAAGTTCTACTATTTATAAGATTATAACAATCAAATACATTAATATATTCTTATAAAGAGCCGAAAACTTTTGAAAATATATTTTCAACCAGCAAGCTTTAATGAGTATTTCTCATATCTCATAAGTTGTCTTAGACCTTAAATAAGTCACGTGAAGTAATCGACTGAAAAGTAAATTTGATTTACTATCCCTTTCAATGCTATTAAAAATGTAAATGTATTTAAATACTAAAAATACATGTTGTACATAAAATTGAAGGTAAAACATTTGAATGTAAAACTTTTTATATATCAAGCCAAGTCATGTTGTGTAACTTTTTTATTGTAAAAAACATTTTAGAAAAACAAATTGTTTCAAAATTATATAAAGCGTTTTTTTTTTTTTTACGGGAGAGGATTTGTCCTTATGCCTTTAACGTCAAACTCCGTGTACATTTTTGAACAGTTTCTTTAGCAAAGACTGACATATTTAGTCAGCATGATAAAAACGGGTGATAACCTTTGCAGTAAAAGTCACAAGTCCTATAGTCTAGGTATGTACCTACACTCGTGGTCAGATAACTTAAACTGCGCCAGCTTGTGAAATTATGACCAGCAATCCTGCGGCCTACACCTCGTACACCTTGTAGCCAGTGTTGCCCTTCGCCTGGCGGTCAGTTTTTACGTGTCCAATAGGCGGGATTTCAACGACTCGCTTGTAGGTCTAGTGGAAGTGCACACCTGTGGCCTACCAATCAACAATAACACAGACCCAGTTTTTAAAACTGTAACCGGATTTAGTACTAGAGGCAGGACACGAGTTGGATGACTATTTGGCTGACATACTTAAATATGTTTCCAGACTTTTGGATCCAATCGATTTATTTTAAACAAAACTACTTTTGGCATTAGGATATGAAACATCTTTTACTCATACTATAAGTTTATTGTAAATAAAAAGTCTATGGTACCTATAGCATAGGAAGTCATTGGTCTGTATCAAAAGGAGGAAAACGTATACATTTGCTATGAAAATAATTTATTTTACATTTATGTTAATGACCTCATCGAAATTTTATAAATTCTCAATGCTAATTGAACTGAAACGCTTCTAGATATAAAATTAGTAAAATATAATAAACTGGAACCTATATTTTTAAAAGTAATACAGTATAAGCCTACTACTATATAAACTGAAATCTACTTTGGAAACAAATAATACATAATATAGAAGATTTTAACTAAAAATAAACCCCAAAACACGCTGTCATACAAATCTAAAAATTAGTACTTTAATCAAAAGTAAATCACAAATATCAGTGTTAAAAACATAGTCTTATTCCAAATTTTGTAACGATTAAATAAAATTAAATTTCGTTAAAACCCGTAACATCACCATGCGGTGTTTGGGATAGGATCTTTTTTACTCAATGAAAACAATTGGACCTACATAAACTTGGTTCATGAATAGAAAAGAATTATACATTTAAGACTCATACTGTGCATTTTGAACAACCACACTGTAGCATACATGTTACAAAAAATTAGGACATTTCAGTATATTATTTCATTTCTACATAAAGGTTAAATCATTACAAAATTTATATTACAACTACAAGTTACAATATTTGATTCTTAACATTTTTTAAAATACAATATAAAACTTAGTTGTTTCTTGTATCATAAAATCATTTAAGATATGCTTAACAAATTTAGTTAATGATAATATATATGGACTAATCCTAATGAATATGTATCTATAAATTAACTTTGGAATCAAACAATACATAATATAGAAGCAATTACTTTTATACAATTCCCAAATACGCTGTTATAGAAATATAAAAATATGATTTAAATTGAACATAGATTACAAATATAATGGGTAAAGCAGCCTAAAATTGTTCCAAGAGATTAAAAAAGATAATAAATAAAAAGTCTTGTTACCTTAGTAACATGTGTAGTGATTCGGATGGATACCTCCATAATAACCGTTTTAATTTATATAATCCATATGTGAAAATAAAAATAATACAACAAAACATGGTACATAAACAGAAAATTATTACATATTATGTATGACTCCTGTTGTGTATTTTGTACAACAACAATATATAAAAAATACAATGAAAATTAAATTTCTTTTACGAAATATAAAAAATTCCTACATAGTATTTTTTGAACCAAACAACAAAAGAAAAGCATTACTGTTATAATCATACATTATGTTACTTTGCATACATATAACCAAACATATAAAAAAACTGACTGTTTTATTTCTACGTGAATAGGAAATCTTTGCAAAATATGTTTTACAACTACAAGTTATCACCAGTTTTTCATGTAAACAATCTCGTATTATTTACGGCTAATTAGATGACAGAAATGCATAAATTATATTAAGCTATACTACATAAATCACAAATTGCAAATGTATAAAAGAATGTGGTATTACAGAAAGTACTGTAACACAGTCTGAAGAACAATATTTGACTCTTGGGATTATTTTTTGTTAAGCTGAGTGATGGGTGTGTTAAGCTTATTATAATGCTGGTATAACAACGAAAAACAACAAATTTAATAAGTTGTTGACTACAACCACAAATGTAGAAATCGTCCATGTGATTGATTCGAAACCCTTTACTATATTGCTGCAAAGTAAGTAAAATTTAGATCTCTTGTTTCACAATGTTTCTCATTCACAAAACAACTATAACATTGTAGAAGAGGTAGTTTCATTGTAAGTAAATTATGCCTAAAATATATTGCATTATATATAGTAATAATAACTTTATATTCCACCATTTACAAAAAAATACAAAACAATATACATTCTTTGGAAATACATTGACCAAAAACCAGTAGCTGGTCAGCGTAACAAAAACAAAACAATTTACAAAAATAAAATAAAAAGAGTCCTTTCCTAATAAAAACAATATTCCTGCCAACAGGCTGCTCTCCATGACGTCTGCATCTGATTGAAATGTCCAGAGGCATATAATGAGAAACAGTACACATTTATACACACATAAGTATAGTATACATAAATATACAATACAATAGACAAAGTTGCCATTCACTAACCTATATTCACAATAAATTTAATATATTAATTAAAAGATTGGCTAATACCAATTACAAGGAAAAATAACAAAAGTTGTAATAATGGTAAAATAAAATAAATTCATAATTTAGTGTACTATTTGAAAAAATTAAAAATTGAATATTCAGTTCAAAAACATCTGTTAAATCACCAATATCAAGATGTGTCAAAAGCCAAGCTTTCAGTATTTATAGACACATATCCCGTATTGACTGCCATAAATTTTACCAGATTATGCTATAGATTAAACAAAAAATGTTTGCCATCTAATGTATAGCCCTGTCTAGTTTAGTTTTCTGTCTGTCCATTTTGGGGTTTTTATTTGTAATAGGTTATATCTCAGTGATGGTTTGTGATATCAAACTGAAACTATATACGTTTAATGGTCTAAACCGTCACATCTTAACACTTTGAGTGCCACAGCGTCGCCAAATACTTTCCGTATTTCTATAATATTTTATATAGTACAAGATTATTTTGGTTGCTGTATTCAATAGGTTCCAACCTATCAATAAATATGAGATTTATGTTGTTTTTCTACTATTTATCTGTGGAACTTAGTTGTTTGGGTACTTATCACGAAGCCACTATTTTTGGACGAGTTTTCCTTATCGGAGACAAAACAAATTACAGTAAACAACTGACTTTATTTAACCAATTTTGGAATTTACAAGTTGTTACGACAATCAATGAAATCAAAAACTATAAGAACAAACGTTTCATTATTCGAAAATGTCATGTCATTCGTGTATCTATTTGGAGACGATTTGGAGATAGGAATTATGACTCATCGAGTATTATTCGATTCGCTATGGAAGAAGGAACGTATAATGAAGTTTATTTTCATCTCTGATAAGGAAAACTCGTACAAAAATAGTGGGCTGTGATAATACCGAAGTACCTGTGCGATGATTCTGTCTTCCAGTCACGCGACGTAGCGGACGAGTACCGTGTTGCGTAACGGCCTTTCTTGTTATTTATGTGCCGATAACCAAGCATTTGAGTAAATACAAAATAAAATAGTAACTTATACTGTATTATATTGTATTTCTCTACAAAAATAATGCAGTGTTGTGAGTTGTGTCCAAGCGAAAAACGTGAATTTTCACTGTAAATATTATTAGGGTTATTATTTAGTAAACGTAAACTTTTATGTAAATATGTTAGCAAGTATTTGATTCGCAACATTTACTAATCATATTTATTTGTGTTATATTGATGTTTTATTAGATTTATTGGGAAAACTACATCATTACTGAGTAATTTCTATACTCTGACAAATGAAGTACAGTTCATAAAATGTCGGTACCGGGCAGCATTTTGTTAATACATATAATGCCATGTTTTTAAAATTCTAGAATAAGATATTACACGTGGGTTTTATTTCGAATTATATGGCCTTTATCATGGTATAAAGAAAAAATCTTAAAAATACCGTACACACTCAAATTAGGTCGAAACTGAACTTTTTATACAAAAGTAAAAAACCTTTTTATAAATACTGAAATTTTTATAAATCAGATTTTATTTGTAACTATATGTACCATATTCTGCATTTAATAAAAAAATGATGGAAATTGTTTGGTAGTTATTTTACAACAGCTTTTTTCCCCAAAAGTTTACAAATATGCGAAAAACAGCGTGGCACTTTATGTATATGCCTTCGGAATACACCCGTGGCACTCAAAGGGTTAAATATTCTTTAGTAAAACATTTTACATTTAGTAATATTGACGACGTAACAAAAACTGTGGCATTTTAACAATTTCAAGGCCTCAAAGCAAGTTCTATTTAGACTTCATTTTGGTGTTGCATTGAACGTTACACAACGAAGAATTACAAAAATACTTTTGACTTTTCAAATAAACCATAATTCATTTATATAGAGCGTTAGAAAATAAACAAAGGAAGAGCAAACATAAGTTGTTTAAGTGTGAGTGAGTAATATTTTATCAATACAATTACATTCTTCACATATGCAGTGTATGTTTAAAGCTCTGATCAATGAAATCATCCATATTTTAGAATGGTCTTGTAAATGAGCTGATTTAATTTAAATTTTAGAGCTGAGATAATAGATAAAGAGTAAACTATTTGCCCTTATGATTTGTTTACCATCCACAACTAGTTATTACTTAACACCTTTTCCCAAGAATAGTTAGACCATTAACAAACAGAGCTTCAGTTCAACATCTCAAACCGCCACTGATATATAAATTATTACAAAAAACAATAAACGGAAAGAAATATAGCTAGCTTAGATACGCGATTTTATATGTTACAATGGTCCCTAAATATTGAAATAGTTATAAGTAAATGACTTACTATGGAAATTGAAAAACTTTGTCACATTTCTGTCTGTTTCAATTACATATACTGCATGGTATACTACTTTGGCACCATTTACCTTGTTTAATTTCTCTATCATGTCAACGATAAAAATACTTCTTCACGTGATTCACTTGAAATAAGAGCCAGTGGCGATTTTTTTCAACTTTTGAACCTCTTAACAATTAATTGGAAAATAATATTTAGTTGAACATGTCTACTTCCAATTTAAAATTATGTTATATCGTAAGCGTTTTCACTAAGTTTCCCATTATTACAAAGTACAAGTGAGATGTCACATTGTTGGGGCTATACATTCAAATGGAATTTTGCAAATAGATATACAGTATGTATTTCATTGGTACTCATATCAACTGACTTCCGGACCCCAAAATTTTATCCCTTCAAACTAAAAGTCCAATCCATTGGAAAATAATATGGCTATGACATACTTGTTATTCAATAGGTTATTGCGGGCAAAGCTACGAGTAAATGCTAGTTAATATAAATATGTATATACATATTTTTGAAATAGGAATAAATGTATAGGTACATATTTTAGATGTTATTATTAGAATATAAATAAGTTCAATTAAGGCGTAATGTATGCAAACTTACCTGAACCCTTTTGTCCTTTTATATCTTGACCAAAACATACATTTCTCTAACTTTTGGAGCCTTATAACAATCTTCACGAAAGAGCCTCTTTCGACACTTTTCTGTAAATAAACCATCATCTTAAAAAATGCTCATAGCTGTTAAATTAGTGATAAATTAGATTAAGCATACATCAGTATTTTATAGTAACTGAATAACCGTGCTTTGCTATTATTTTATTATCTAACCGCTACTGCTGTGTATTAAATACTATAATAAATAATCATTCATTAATTTTTGTAAGTAAAAGTCCTAACATTTCCCTGTACATCACATACTTTGCTACTCTGATATTGCAGAATCACCAGACGGTCATGAGAGCCCCTTTATTATTATAAATATTGATTTTTCTTTTCTCTTTGAGGTAAGGTTTTAAGTTTGTTGTTAAATTAGTATGGCTTAAATATTTCAATAGATTAAATTACTTTAAATGATCTTTTGTATTTCAAAAACCATGGACGTTTTTGAGTGAAAACATAAAATATGTACAATATTTCAATTCTAACTAATGTCATATTTCATTACGCTAAGATCAATCATATCAAAGTTACTAGAATAATAAAATAAATTTCTTTCTAATTTCACACGTGCTTTGTGAAGCACATGAAATGTATAAATGCATGAAATACCATTATTGAATAAAGACTTTTTTAACTTAAAAGTCATACTAATTGTCATACATCTGTTGTTGGTACAGGTTTAACACTTTACGAGTAAACAACATTTAAAATCATATTACTCAAACTTTTCACCTTTTTGTATTTTATATTAAGCCCTAACTATTACCATTTGCTCATTATTTAGTTCATCATAATTATTTCTTATATTTTTTATTAGCACGTTGTATTTGTATCTATCAAGGATTGTAATGAACATATAGACAGTAAATAAGTATAAATACATGGTTATCAAAACTTCCACCATTAAAATGGTATAATATTTGTGATATAATTATTATATATAATATAATAGTATTCTGCACATTATGTTGGTGTGACCCCACTTTAAGGAGTATCCCCCAATATTTTTTTTGTTTTATATTTTTTATGTTTTAGAAACTCTTTCAATTGAAATGTCACAAGCTAAATCCTATGTGTAATCCATAGAACAAAAATGCCTTATATTGTTTTGTATATTAAAAGAAAATTATGTCAATTTATTATTGCTTAGCGGATCTAAATTATAATTTCACGTAGTAATAAACTGTCGTGACTGTAATAAATATTTTCCTTATTTCCGGAGTTAAATATTGTACTCACTTATTTTGCACTGCTATGTTGTAGTTTTAGCCAGTACAACAATAATAATTGCTATTTGTTGTTAGTCGACCCTTTATACTCCTGTATGAGAAATAACCTTAGTAACAATAACATTAAACTCACAACGAATATAAATACCGAGGTATATAGTTTGATACAAAGATAGAGAGAGACATGTATGTAAATCACAAAGAACAGGCTTAAAATTTTAAGGGTGTTCCACATGTGTATATGTAAAAACTAGCTATTATGTTATGGATGCCTATAAATAAACTGGACTTATAAATCCATGGCAATAGATGTTTTGGTAATTTTGTTGTATTATATAATCACTAGTACACTCAACAACATATTTTCTGTTTTGTTTATTTTATACTAGTAAAGCAAATTTGTAATAATAAATTAGTAAAGATAGGAAATGAATATTTTTGTCATACAAATTTAGGTAATAAATGAATATTTAAACCATGTTTAGTATTAATATGATTATTTTTAGTTCAGCAATATAGTGTCTCTGCAAACTCTTTGTCGGGAAATAATTTGAGTTTTTAATGCTTTTCTAGGGCCTTTTATTTGTAAAACTAAATTAGTTTTAGTAATAATATGTTTAGTAAAACATAGGAAATGAATAATTCTGTTTTAAAAATGTTTAATAGTTAATAAATATAAATCGGGTGATAATTTTTTACACTTTTTAGTTTCAATAAAATTCACATTGTACTAATTAAAATAAATATTTTAAATTTGTAAGCTTTTCAAACCAAATTTAGTATTAAAAGCTTTTTGTTTTTACTGAGCAACAGTGTAATATAGTGTCTTAGTAAAATATTTATGGCTGTTAATATTTTGAGTTATTAATATTTGTCTACGGCCTTAGTTTATAGGAGCATATTTATATATTTATAGTTATACACGTAGAACTCTAGACTAAAAATGTATAACTTTACGTTAAACTAAATAGATTTCATAAAAACGTTTTGGTGACTAATTCTTTCCGGTAATAACAGAACTAACTGCTAAGGTACTGCAAATCAATGGTTTAAACTTTACTCAAATCAGGAGTATGAAGCTGATCCCTGAAGCTGCTTGGACCGTAGTCAGGATCGCTGTCTGTATCATCTATATAGCTGATAACATTTCATCTTCACTTTCTTCTTGTTCAAGAAGCCGGCGAACAGTAGTTTCATTGACTGGAGACCTCGATGGCTTCTTCTTAATTATTTTGATAATTCTAACCAATTATATAACCGTAAAATCGACAGAAAAACAACTTATAGTAGGTTTAAACGCACTCCAACAACAATTAAAACTTAGATCAAACACATTTACATCTTGGATCACTAATAACTGTTATGAAATGCTGTCTCATAACAAAACATAGAAAGTTAACTATATAGTCGGATGTTCCACCACTACCCCACTATCTATTTCCACAACGAATAACGCGTAATGATGGACCCCAACAACCAACACCACACGACCATACCACTGACTGAAGGAACTAAGCATACAGCAGCCACCTAGCGCGAACCCTGGAGCGGATAGTATCGTGTCTGCAGCACAGTCCCCCACCCCCCTCCTCATCACTAGCGACGTGACCACGTACTGTCAGTAACCAAGAATACACGGCGACACCGTTGATTAGTATGTCTGCCTGTATTATCACCGAGACTCGCTAGCATATCTCTATCTCTGTAACAATAATTATGGCCTGTTTTCATAAAAAGTGAAGTATTGTTTTTTTAATATTGGGAGAGTAAAAATAGAACTGTTTTCCTATTAAACTTATTAAATTTAAAAAGTAGCCTATATTATAATTTGAAATATAATAATATTTTTTGAACAAATAAAGAAATGCAGGAAATTGTGGAAATACAATGGTGGAATCTAGATTGAACTGCAGATAAGGAGTTATTCCTTCTTTTTCAGCTTTCATTCAAAAAGAAATAAACATTAGTTTCCTCACGGGGACTAGGGTAGTGAGATATCGCATATTCTCATTTATTTGTTTTTCAAAAACCATTAATGGGCGATTGCCTAGCTACGGTGTTACATTTTTACAACCTTATGTGCTTTCATACAATCATAAAAAGCTGGTATTAAATAATTGATTTTATATTGTATAAAAATACTTCCTAACATATATTTCAGGTATTAAATTTTATACATAATTTACAGTATTAGCAGTAGAAAAACATGAAAAACTGCTATTACGAGGGTTATAAAACCTATGTTTCTGAAGAGAGCAAATGACTGGGTAGGTAATTTGGAAGTCCCAATAGGGATTCAGTTTACAGACTGGTAGCTATGTTGATTGTAGTCCTTTTGGAAAATGTTAAGCCTAATGCACTTTTCGACTTTATTTTTGGCCTTATAATTCTGAGATATGTTTCATATTAAAGATATAAATGTATTTTACGTATCCAAAAGCTTTGTAGCTTTTCGGTAGGTTTGTCAGGTTTTTGCGAAATTATGTGCAAATAAATTAATTTGTACTTCTCAACAGACATAGAAGAAAGCAAATAACACCCTTTTTTAAAAACAAATAAAATAGCATGTCGTATAGTTTGTAAATATATAATTACTCTGCAATAGATGAGGACCATTCTTGAGGTATGAAAAAGAAGTAATGTCTATTGTGTATGCCAATAATAAGTGTACGATAAAATATGCTTAGTAAATATTTAATCCCTTATAATATGGTACTGGTGGTTAATTTTGTAAATCAGGGACACAATGAGCATATTATTTTTAAGTGGTAGTCCAAACCCCTGTATAAATGTGTATAACTTATTATACTGATTATTCTTGGCCTTGACAGGGGATTAAATACAAAATACTATCTACAGTTTAAGCCAAGTCCATAAATATATTTAATAATGGAGTGATAAGGGGATTTTCGTATCCTGTGGAGCGTAGCCCGCAGGGATGTTCGAAATAGGAATAGGAAATAGTTAATCAGAGACACTAAGAATATCCATGTAAAATTTCAGTTCAATTGGTCCAGTACCTTTCACGTGATTGAACAACGTAAACAAAAATACAAAAATATACGCTATTAGATTTTTATACAATAACATAATATAATGAATTTTTAGAATAAATCATCCTGAATTGATTAGAAATAATTGTTTGGGATACTAACTACATATGTGAACAAGAAATAAAGGAATAATGACTCGCGTTAAATAAATATTTGTACATAACAACATTAATATTAAGTCTGATATGTCACAAATATTAACCATCACGTAAATACATATATATATGACAGCCAGTCTAAACGTATCTTATTTGAAGAAAGACAGCGTCGTCAGGTGTACACTTCCAAGACGCCTCGCAAATCGGAAATTCCATTTGATAAAGAACTTCCGTTCAGTTGCGAACTTAGCAGACTCTCATGAGAAGTAAACAATCCGTACTAATTTTAAATTTATTTCCTGTATTGTACCCACAAATAGGAATTCAAGATTGAGTTAGTTTTTAAATATAATTAAAGGTATTAGTTTTATATTATACCAGTGGTTATGAAATACAATTTAAATTTAGTAGAGCTGTGCACTTGTCACGTGTAGTATAGATTACTATTATTCATATTGAAACATAATTACAGTTCTTATTAGTCCATATAAAATGTAACTAAAATACTTTAAATTCTTATGAGATATGAGGAAAATGTAGAATTCAACAGAGAGGTCACATGAAGTCAATTTGTTCAATTTTTATAATTTTAGTGCAATAGGAAATCCTTATAATAATCATGTGACTGATTTAACTAACTGTGTCTCAGAATATGTTTCTATTTTTACAGTAGATTCTGTATTAGTTTAAGAATGGAAATTAATGAAACAAAATATAATTTTTATTCCAAACAAATTAATGAAGCAAGGGGAGACTCATCTCTTCAATGGAGAATTTTAAATACCTTAAGTGGGTCTAATTATAAGAAATCCGTTGACAGAGTGTAACTAGATACCGGAGTAATCTTATCTGATCCGTCTTTAGTAGCTGACACAATTAACAATAATTTGATCGAGTACAATCAAGTCAGTATCTAAATTTTGTCAATGAGCTAAACTTAACACCTAGGCTGAAGTCCTTTTTTATTTTTCCTACAAATGAAAATGAAGTGTTGCAAGTAATTAAAAATCTGAAATACAAAAAATCTTCAGGTTCTGATAATATAAGTGTAGCATTAATCAAACATATTGCTCACATAATATCGCCTGATCTCGCTCAGCTAATTAATTTAAGTTTCTCTACTGGTCAATTTTCAGAACAACTAAAGTCCAGTATAGTTGTGCCAATTTACAAGAAAAACGTTTTTATTAAATTAGACAATCTCCGTCCAATTAGTTTACTTTCGGTTTTTTTCTAAAATTATTGAGAAATAAGAGTACTTAATTATTTAAATAATATACAATTATTTTAGTAAAAACCAGTGAAGGGAAGGTCTACTCAAGATGTCCTTGTTAGTGTTGCTGGCATGATTTATTCTGGTTTAAACGAAGGTAAAAAATGTACTGGTCTTTTCATAAATTTCAAGAAGGCATTTGATTTGGTAGACCATAGTATCATACTGTTAAAAATGGAGGCGGCTGCAGTGAGGGGGCCTTTAGCTGGTTCCGCAGCTTCCTTACCAGGCGAGAGCAGCGAGTGCGTGTTGGCGGTGTTGGTCAAACTGTCAGCGCACCACTGCCCGTCAAAACAGGGGTGCCGCAAGGCAGCGTTATCTCTGCCACTTCATTCTTGATTTTTATTAACGATGTATTAGAGAAAATTTTAAAGGGAAGATCAGCGCATTCGCTGAAGACATAGCTTTTTTATACTGTAAAACAAATTGCCTACACAAAATTGTTACGGGACCAAGTTAATGAAGATCTTTAAATTTTGAGACATTGGTGTAAATTAAATAAAGTGTTAGTAAAAGTTGAAAAAACAAAGCATGTAAATTTTTATTTTAAAGATTTTAACTTATATTCTGATTTCAAATTTCATGAATTAAGCTGTACGGATAACATAGGAGACTTATGTAACTGTAAATATATTACAAAGGAAGACAATTTTAAATATCGTGGAATTCATTTTGATTCGAAATTAACATGGGAAAATCATATAACAGTCTTGCTAAATAAACTTAAATCCACTATAAGAAACTTTTTTGCGAAATTTCTGTGATGACAGATTGTTACGAATTCTGTATTTTGCTCTGGTAGAGTCAAGTCTTCAATATGGAGTTGTTTGCTGGAGAAGGACATATAAATATTTAATAGAGAGGTTAAGAGTCATATACAATCATTTTATGAGAATAATTACGCACAAAAGAATACGAGAGAGCTCCTTTCCTATTTTCATTCAATTAAAAATTCTACCACTGCAACGTTTGTTTATTTTAAAACCCTTAGGCTGTTTTACACTAGAAGTGGTAATTTAGGAACAACGGGCCTAAATTATCCAACCAGAAGCATAGACCGGCGAATGTTCAGAACACCTAAAGTCAACAAGTCAATACTAAAACATTCTTTTCTTTACAATGGTCCAAATATTTTTAATAAATTGCCTTATAACATTAAAATAACTGTGAATGTTAGAGAACTTTGAAGTAAATTAAGAACGTTGTTGTTATTACAAGAAAACTGTAACTCATTTTACAATTAATAATTTCCCCCTATAGTATTAATTTGAGTTATTATATTATCATGTGTACAAATAAATAATAAATTAGTATTTAATTAACATAAAGAAATATGTAAATAGCAAAGAATCATGTATTTTACTTATATGTATTTAACATAATTTCTAGTTTCTAGTTGAGAAGGAAGGGTTATTGAGATGTTTTTTAGTTTGTAATATAAATAATGTAACAAAGAAAGTTTTTTTAGTTCTGTTCGTGACTCATGCAGTAATCCATTATTAATCTTGTAGTGCAGGCGCCACGGGGAGCAGCCCGGCTGATATCTTAAAGAATCTATAGACTGGACTCTGATAAGAAACCCGTTTTATTTTGTTATCCACTGACCACACTACTTGCAAAAGTGGTCAGTAAATTCCGAGTTATTATAATTATGTATTGATGTACATTTTATATCGGAATAAATTCATTATTCGTTATTCATATAATACTTTAAATTATCTATAAATAACTGTGTCAATAAAAACATATTAAAAGTTCTATACAATTTACCGTAATATTTAGATTAGGTGGGAGGTTATGCGACAACAAATACTTTTTTCGTATAAATAAAAAAATCTGTTAGTAGGCTACTTCAAAAGAAAATAAGTATAATAAAATAACAACTTGTTAAATGTAGCCTAACTTGAATTTTTTGTAAGTGAGTGATTGTAAATATCTGTATCAGAATATTGCCGAATTGGTAAACACAATTTGTATTAATTTGAAAACAAAGTGAGTTAAGGACTAAAATGTCTCGTAAAGATGTATATGAGAGAAGATCAATGAGTTCCCTAGCTGCTGATATTGTTAATCATAACATTACTACAGATATTTGAAATTGCGGCGAGCTGCCACGGGTGCGATTTTTTGCGTGCAATCATTACTTTGATAATTTACTTTAGAGAACAGTACACGGGTACCGGTAAGAATATTTTGGTCGAAATTGATATAAATTCTTCGCCTATGATCTCGTTGTGAATTCAACGTTTAACTGTATAATATGCCTGAAAGTGGCCAAAAAGATAACTGTAAATACGAATAATTTCACATAATTTACTTTAGCCTAAACAAGTAAGACAAATAATATGGTTGAATGATTCAAAGTTTGGTGAGAACTCGATATTTACTTGTATACACTACCTGAAAATAGCCATTCACAAAAAAATGGATTGCTGAAGTGAGCAGTGTCAAGAATTCTAGTAGCGTACTTTCAACAAAAGTATAGTGTGTATAATTGTATACTGTGTATAATTGTATATTAATTGTATATTGTATTTGTACCTGAAAATGGTCATAGACATGGGCAGAGCTGTAAGTATGAGCAATATCAATGTGAATAAATACTTTTTATCTGGAAAATTAAGACAATTGGATCGTTCCTTTTACTTTACCTGAGTGGTATATGACATTCAGGTATGTAATCTCCAACAATGTCTAGTACAAAGTAAAAGAATATAAACCTTCCAGGAAATGACCAAATAATGGTAATGCTGACCACACTACTTATCAGTATGAAAGACATCCCATTCAAGTCTAGTTTGTTATGCTCAGCAACATTAAGTATAATCATTATTACATAATATAATGTAAAGTAACTTTTTGTGATGGTCTGTTTGTGCATCGGTATTTTCTAAACTACTCAACGGATTTGATATGGTTTTCACTGTCGGCTTCGTTACAAAATAGGGGGGATTTTAGGTATGATAAATCAATTATTGAAAGTAGAAAAAAGTGTTTATGGTGCGAAAATTTATATTTTTGAGCTCTTCAATTGTTATTACTGACAAAAAAAACTTCAGTTGTGGTGCTTCAAACGCTCGTTTCTTGGTATACTGGACGAAAGTTTAGCCTGATAAACTTAACAAAGCTATATTTGCGTAGTGGTGCGCCAACGCAAAATTCGTCAATCACCAAGGTAATGGAGTGTGTCCGTCCCGACCTTGAACAGATAGATAACGTGGTAGTTGTTATCTGTTGCAATGAAATAGGCGACTATATGACGACATCTGAAGTTCAAGGTTCGTCTACCTAGCGCTGGGAGTGATGAGTCACGAATTAAACTTTGAGATTAGGACTTCCTGGACTGTTTATCGGAGTGCAGAGTTCAAGACAGATAACCGAGTTCAGCTCCGTGGGAGGATTTCTGTGATTTTTCTATATTTTTTGAAGAGGGTTCTGGTTTTCGTTCCCGACTGTACGTCAGGCAGACTGCACGTTAGAAGTGAACTAAGATGGGTTTCTTATTTGCCTTTAAATTTATAGTAAAATTAAATTGTAACATTGTGTAATACAGATCTAATACTTAATATTTGACACGAATATACAGTTAAAAGTTCATTAACAATGACGCTATGCGTTTTTTATGTATAATCAGAAAAATATTGTTTCAATTTTGGAACATTTTGAGCTAGTCGGAATTGGTACATGAGTTCAGAATCACAGTCCAGCGAAATTTCATTAGCATAGTTCTTGCCGACTGTTTCAAAGGGAGTCTTCAGTGTCAAATTCCGTCCATCTTATGTTTCAGGGCATTTTGTAAGGTATATGAATACTTACGTAATAGCTGAAATCTAAAACGGCATTAAAAATATGTTTTTCCTTAGAGAATGTACTTACTATATAATGTTAAAAAATTTAATATAATAAACAATATATTAATTTCAACAAACTCCAATATTATAAGTTTTATTTTTGTCAGGCCTTTTGTACTCAATGAAAACATCTTCCGACCCACACAATTGAATACAAGTAATAATAACAAGAATAACATAAACAATTTTGTACTAAATAAAAGCATAAATCATTAAAAATACAAAGAGATAATATTCTATGACTGCATAGTATGTTATATGTATATATAAAAAATAAAGTTGAAATTTAGTTAGATTAAATAAAGAATTAATAATAAACAATGTTTACACAGAAAAGTTGATTACTATTACATTCTCCTTTAACTAATATTTCACACTTTTACTGAACAAGATGGGATTTTTCGCTATTTTAAATACCAGTGAGGCGTAGCTCGGATGGATTTCGAAATAAAGGCCTATATTCCTCCCAGGGACCGTAAAAATTTCCATGTAAAATTTCAGTACATTTCTATGAATAGTTTTACGCGTGAAACCAAAACAAACAAACAATAGCACTTTCGCATTTATAATATTAATTAGGATGTACTAGAGTTGTCGATAACGAAATTCTGAAAAAATTATTGAAGATTGTGCATGATATCCCGTTGAGTTTCAATTCTCCCATCTGACGATGACGAAGAATATCGTTTAAAATAGATGATACTTTAGGAGGTTGCCTTCAAAGGGTTGCGACTGATAACCATATCATCTATGGCACGGTCGGATTTTACTCTGGAAACGCGGTTTTATGTCTAAACTATTATAAATTATAATTATTTTTTCAATTCTGTTGCGCTCATATCTTTAAAATATTGTCGATAACGAAATTCTGAAAAAATTATTGAAGATTGTGCATGATATCCCGTTGAGTTTCAATTCTCCCATCTGACGATGACGAAGAATATCGTTTAAAATAGATGATACTTTAGGAGGTTGCCTTCAAAGGGTTGCGACTGATAACCATATCATCTATGGCACGGTCGGATTTTACTCTGGAAATGCGGTTTTATGTCTAAACTATTATAAATTATAATTATTTTTCAATTCTGTTGCGCTCATATCCTTAAAATATAATCACATTGAATTCATTGTTTGTTTTTTATAATTTTATTATGTAACAAATTTTGGCTTGTTATAAACTGATATTTTTTGTGGATTAACGGGAACGCTCTGTTGAAATGTTTCTCAACATCAGTTTTATTGAAAACACTGTTCCAATATTTGGATGCAATATTTTTCTTAAATTTTATTTGGTCGTCTCTAGAAAAACATTTACTTTTTTTGGTTAAGCATTTTTTCTACTGAGAAACTGCTAAATAAAAAGCATTCGCCGTGATCAGGCAAACTTAATTGGACAGTTTTGTAAATTTGTGACGTAAAAGATGTTATAAATACGGTGCTTCCTCTGTTAGATCTCAGGTTGATACCTGCAATAGTTTGTCGACTGTAAGAAAAAAGGATATCGAATTAGAGTATTTGCTTTACGAGTAACAACATTAAAATCTCCAAATATAATAGATAGTTTTTTGTTGGTTTATATTTGTGAAACAATAGTTCTTTCATTTTTATGAAAGTTATTTGCCGATCGTTAACATGTGTTTGTGCCATACTTTGTGTATGAAAACCAGTAATTGTATAACTAAAATAACGACACTTCGTGCTTGCTTTTTGAAATATTTAACTAAATTAAGTTAAATATTTTCAGCCTATGTTTGTTCATCCCGGCCCGCGCTCCGTGTGTAGGGCCTATAACACGTCTGTGAGTGGATGCTAATCGCTTGGCTGTTAACAACACACGATTGCTTATTTCATGTGTATTGATTAAATTGTGTGTTTAGTGGTATATGCAGTAAATATATAGTTTATAAAAATATATGTTGGTGAAAATGCGAATTCCTTTTTATTATGGATGGAATGGTTTTGAATGAAAACATTTACGTACATTACATATTATTTAAATAGTAAATATACGCTACCATTTTCAAATTGATGGTGGAAACACAATCAAATTGCTTTCTAGACCTAACCAAAACTTTTCACTACATAGACCACATTTTAATTGTGACACTACTAAATACGCACTACTAAATAAATTAAGTTTTAATAAAAATAACACTGTTACAAACTTTTTAACACAAGCATTCTTTTGACTTTTGTTCTATTCTTTAGGAATATGTTCAGTAAAGAATCTGAAATTATATTTTGTATGATGTATTAATATTAGTTTACAGAATTAACAAGATATATTTGTACTCGTATATAAATAACCTTAAAGTGGTTCAGAAGTAGAGTAGCATCAAGTATAAATCCAAAAAAAGTGCTTGAGATTTAAAAATGAGTACTTTATTGTCAGTGTTTTCATTTTAATGAATAACCAATAGTCCTTAATACCAAGGTACTTAAGAAGAATATCACACCGTGCATCAATATACGAGTTGTTCTTAAAGACAATGTCATTTTAAAGTTGTGTTCCTGCCCTCTCAGATAGTCTCATTTATCACTTCACGTAATGGAGTACAGGATTTATTATTTACTAAATTAATTATTGGAACTTTATATAGTATCGTAAAAAAAACCTTCGTCTCTGGATAATGCCTGCATTCATATTTAAGCCTTTGAGACGATACAATGTGGGTAGCTTATTACATTACAAGATGTGGCCTGTGCATTACACTTTTGTGTATTAAAATTGTACAATAAACGTTTCTGAAAATGGTCAGTGACATGAATATTGTCAAAGAAATAAATAGTGACATTTGTATTTAGAATTTAACAAGCACCAAGTAAGACCACTTACATTGTTTGCTTTACCAAGTTTAAGTATATACCTACAAAATAAATACTATTTTAAACTTATTTTTAGTTATTATGATTTAACAGCAATAAATGTTTCAAAAATCATCAACACTATTCTTTTACTCTATTAAAATATAAGTTCATAAGAAGAGAGTGTAGTTATTTAATGGAGTTCAAATAATACGTGGATACTTATCAATGCATAACGAAGAAGTGACAATATAGTAGTAGCGTGAATTGGATACTGGTGAAACTAATGCCCATTCTGTTCCAGAAGTGGGCAATATCACATGTTATTGCTTATTCCAGGGCTACAGGTTTCATAGAAACCCAGATTAGCCTGAGAAGCGCAACAAAACAACAAAATACTTTTTGGGTATGTTTTTACTATTCCCAAAAGATCGTCATACAATAGAGTTACGCAACTAACAAATTTGGCTACAAATATTCACATGTATGATAAGACTCAATGATGAATGTTTTGTATACAAATTTTCTCAAATTTATCAATTAATTATTTTTACAAAACAAATTATCTAGGTGTTTCATTTTGATAGTACAAAAAGTTCGCAAATTGCCATGTACATTGTTTTAGAATACGACAAAAAGTTTTCCCGAAATATCGTGTTCACTGGAGCAAGTTATACGAGTTCTCGTTTAGCATCCTTTTGTATAAGTATATTGCCTCTTACCATTTTCATAGTAGGCTAAATAACAAAAATCTAAACACAAATTATTAATAACAGTGTATAAACAACTTAATATTAAGTAAAAGGATATTGTAATAAATGGCTACAGGTAATGTTTGAATGTGACACAGATAGTGTTAATGATATTTGGGTACGTTTATTATCATACCAATGTAAGATCACAGAGTAATAAGGTATATACAGAGTGCTCGCGCCATAGGGAAAATTGACTCGGCCAGAGCGGCGACGACAGGGGTGGTGGCAGCTCGCGGACCTTCTCGCTCGAGCCCCGTGTTGCCACTTCGTGCGCGCTCTGTACTGTAGTAGAGAAAGAATCTGAGTCGGTCGGCCCGGCACTCGGCTTTCTCTCAAACCCCTGTTGTTACGTTACTACTCAGCAAGCGTTTGCTTCCTGCCTGTTTTGTTCTGCATTTATATGCACCTATTTAACTTGCTTTACAACAACTAAAATTGCGCTAAATAAGTGAGTAGTAAACTAATTAATTATTAAAAACGAGAAATTACATACAGGAGCAGTAATCGAAGAAAAACATAAAATTCAACAAACAGTTTTACTGTGTTTGATGTCAGTAACTGTGTTTAGAACAATTATTTCACAAATAATAAAATGTCTTTCATAAAATTGTACATTCACAATACTATTTGTTTCCTATTAAAATACAATGTTTAGAATTATTGTTAGCAGATTTATCATGTATGCCCTTTTCACGAGAATACGATTATTTAATAAATATTATACATTAAGTAGTAAGCATTTAACAGTTAAAATGTGTTATTTTAAGTCATGTAAGACTAGAAACTCCATTTAGAAGAAATTACGTAATTTTCACACAAATAACTTGACATCAAATCGAATATAGTTAGATTAAAAATACACAAAGGAATCCAAAGCAAGATGAAAATACAGCTATCAAATACAAAATTACAATAATAACAACGATTGCAACATTGAAAACAAAACGAAATATAATACAATGTGATCTGTTAATGTTGCATTTAAGATTCAGTGTCTACTTTAAACCGATGAATCGTTGCAAAAATTTCTATTGATGGTCGATAAAAAATAATATCCTATTATAGTAAACTATAAACAGCCAAATAAATTATTGTAAAACCAAATTGTGGATCTGAGTAAAACATCAAACAAGATTCAGGTGTAACAAAAATGCACTAAAACAGTTCAGAGTTCGCGTTAGGTCAAAATAAAATATTAAATTTACTATAAAAATATGTTAGGAACCGCTCCACTTGCCAGGTATCCACCTTCTTTCTCTAGAACTTTTAAACGGTTTGACCGATTGACTTAACAATTAATGTTAGAAGTGTAAATAAAGAAATGTTAATTTTCTGGATATCAGCTCACTTTAAATAACTTTCCAGCTTCTGGATTCTTAAGTTTAAGGGCATAAGATTTTCCCTGACTTTTTATAATTCTTTTACATTTCCCCTGACTTTTCACCTGTTTGGAAACACTTCCCTGACTTTCCAGGTCTGTTGGATTCTTGTAGTGGTCCAAAATTATTCGATTTAAGTAATAACTACTAATGATGAGAGCGTTTGCGGAATACTCGTATTTATGGAAACTTTTCTTTCTTGTGAGAGATGAACTAAAATTTACATATATAACCCTTTTTTATCCCTACGTTTACAATAATACCCTGTATAATTACGCCGTTTTTGAACAATTTAAATATAAAATTCTGCTAATTAATGGTATGCTTTAGTAGAAATAGTGTTTATACTGGAAACTATGCGATGACATTAACGTTCTAATATTGGAAAATAGATGTGCGTTTTACAAAAACATTACAACTAATATTCTTAAAGCTAACACATACCAGGCAAAAATATATTACTAGTTACTTCCAAATTCTAAACATTCTGTAAGATTTATACATATTTTAACACTTTAAGTTTGTCTAGAGCACTTTTTTTCGTAGAATGTCCTAACCACTTGCACTGCTTATGAACTAAAATTTGAAAAAATGACTTCATCACAAAGTCACTATGCTGACATGCACTGCACATTATAGAGTCAAATGAAACCACTTTGTCTGTTATGTTTACTAGTCTTCGAACAAGATTTAACTTATGAGCCGATTTAGGGTATTTCATCTTAAAAACCTTAAATGCAGCATCGACAACGTGTATAAGGCTATCGGATGGTGCCAACAGTGCACTTGTTTCATCAATTTTATTGTAGTAAAGGATTTGTTGAGAATCAAGAGTTCCACTGGTAATATAGACCTCTAATCATAAAGACTGAAGCCTGACTACCCATTGCTGGTTTTTCTTTTCTTTCCTCCTATATTTTCGAATCCTTCTATCAAATCATATCTAGGAGAATATTCCAAAGTCCGTTTTATTGACATTTCGTCAAACATGAGAACGCAGGCTTTCTCCATATCTGACATGGTAGAGGCTTTTGTTTTAATGTTTGATATTAAACTTTTGTTAAGGCCAGTCCGGAACATCTCATTACTCGAAAGCCACTTACTTACAGTGGACATGCCTGGAAGAACGATAATTTTTCATAAATATCTGTACGTTGAAGGACTCTTTAAGAAAAGAGCTGAGGAAAATTTTCTTTCTTCTTTCGTCCAGGGTTGCCTTTTTCTTTTAAACTGCATGCTGCACAGCACTGCTGCATCTTTACTTTTAAATTCTTTTATCCTTCTTTCTTCTAATTTTCTATTTTTTGAGTATTCATTAATTTTCTTTTCAACCGAGAAATAGTGGATCTCTTGGTAGCCAAGTCTATATCCTTAGATTTCAATTTACGCTCAAGAGTTGTCTTAACATTAGTTCCAAATAACGATCTTTTGGCTTTTATAAAATTGCTGCGATGTAAAGGTGACGCGGTTTGAATCCAATGTCCGTCCGAATTAATGAACAACCAAATAACGTTTAACCACGTTTATACCAAACAATGGAAGCAAAACTGTTTGGAGTTGAGGTAACATTTTAAATTTATGACTTTCCTACATCAGATTATGATTCGATCGACCGAAAAATTAATATTGCGGATGCTAACTTCATTTGGCTAGTAAAAGAACATATAGTACAAATCAACAACTTGACAGTCAAATAATAAAAACAATAAACTTGACCAAAATTTTTCTAGAAGATTTCTTGAAAAATAATATAACTGTGAAATTCAAACGTCAAATAACAGAATTTTTTAACACTTGCGTATCTTCTCCAGTTAGAACTTTCTGTTTTAATAAATGCTATGTTATACTACACGGAAGTCATAATACCATTTAATAAAAATTGTAACATATTACTAAAACATACCTCTTACTTACTAATACTAACACGCACTCTTATATTGATTTACATTATGAAGTTGAAATAATAACAAGTAATTAATAACGATAACACTTGTAGTGAATATTGTGTATACCTCGTTTGTTATATATACAGTGTCAGATTCTTCTCGCATTGAATTAATAAATAATACATTTTCTCGTTACTGATTTTTCTATCTCAGTATATATCAATGTCATATTTAATGTTTAGGTCAGTGCTCCAAAAGCTGTAACTAATCCAGGACTACTTAAGAAAAGCAATGCAGTCTTAACTTTGTACCTACGATGCTATAATTTCTAATTAATGGTTTAATTCACAGAAAATACAGTAATATTGTTTGAGACCATTCATTATTTCTGTATAAATCTTAAGAGTTGCCAATTTAGAAATAACCAATACTGTAACGAGTCCGTCAGTTTATCGAATGTTGTGCAATATAACTCTATGCGGCTTCTCTCATTACATTTATGCCAAGGAACTTTAATTTGAAAGGCTGTTACTGATATTTCAGTTGCTTATCCGAAGGCACAGTGAGCTGAGCGCGACAGATTGGGACACAGGGATACTGGCCCGCTTCATCGCTCCCACCCTCCCACCAACTCCACACCCGCCGCGCCGCGCCGCCCGTCGGGGCACGATATGGCAACGCCGGCCGGCTGGGACACAAGCTCACGTCGCGCTTTAAAGCGGACAGTTCACAAAACAGCCCAAAAGTTGTTAACACATGAAAGCATGGGCGCGAGCACTCTCTGAAGATGCTCGCGGCACGGTGCGGGGCGGGCCGGGTGCAGCATGTCTAAAATGTACCTCGCTTTATCTGCACCTTCATTTGTTTTTGAGAAAAGCATTGAGTACATTGTATTATACATATAAATATATCTAAACCTGTAGCATTGCTTATTGATGGAGACAATTAAAAAAAAACGTTTTTTGACTATATTAAATATACTTTACATGCATATTGTTTTACATAAATAAACCTACATTAATGTTAATTACATGACTTCAGTAGTAAATAATTCTTATAATAGGGAACAAGTTAAAATACTTTATAGATATTAAACATATTCCCTCTTACAATAAAAGATACATATATTCTTTTTATTTGGATTTGAAAAATAAATCTGGCCTCATAGATTGATACTCACAAGGAAAGACGGTTAGTAATAAATAAATATACAGTTCATCAAAATATGTGTTATTAATAGGTTTTGTAAGAGTTAAGGAACATTAATTACTTTTTAATACACCTTTCTTCAAGACAAATACAACAAATACTGTGGCACAAGTAGGCCTACTGTTTTTTTAATGATGTGTTAAAATGGAAAAAAACTTAAAATTTTAAGACAAATCCGTGTTTTCTCCATAATTTTGGTTGTCACAATCCACAAAAATAAAATATAATAATGTGTCTTTCACTCTAATACATGAGTGAATATTACCCAAGAACATAGTAACAAATTGTTTCAGAGATAATATTGGAGTATGTTTTAATGTGGTAAACGTTTAAAGTGACATGATTAGCGGGTGAGAGAGATCGCCTTGACCTAGCTCCGTCTTTAGAAGACCAAACTGTAACCTAGTCACAAGAGTATATTTATTGGTACATAAATAAACTTCAGAATTTTATGAAGACAGCAATACAGATTACTTGATGAATTGAGTGTAAAAATATTTTTAACGAATTTCTAAGAGAACTAATATCAAATAGTACACTGCTACTTTAGAAACTGCCAGATGTAGGGTTCAGGAAGGTCGAAGGACAGAGAGAGAGATAAACAGGTGGGACAGATAATTGATTCCGGGTACTTGGAGTGGAAGTGGAATGGGCCAGCGGGCTGCTTATCGCAGAAAACAGGAAACGATGATGCGATCTAATGGTCAGAGTCTGCTATACTGTTGCAAGGTCAATCTTAAAGATGCGTTAAGAATTGCGGCCGTATTCTTAATGATACATATCTATCTACGTAGTAAGAGAATGTTTACATGTACACACTTATTTGAGTTTAATCCAAATAAACTCTTATATCAAGATGTGTAAAAAGGACTTTCATAACAAATAACAGTCCTATTCAGATAGGTGTCAACCTCTCAAAACATGTTTAATATCGACCGTTGTTAAGACATTAGTCATAGAATATCTATAACATAGTTTTTTATATAATCCATATTAACACACTTTTCAGCTCATGTAACTAGGTGACAGGTTTTTGTCTCTACTCAAATCTAGTTTTTGAGTAATTTATTTCACCCTAAAAGCTTTGGCCTTTTCTGTTTCATTAAAATTGTACCTTTATCTTAGAATAAAACCATAAAAACACAAAGCGAAATTTCGTTAAATTCACGAGTGTATACTGTATATAATGTCCCGTAATAGTGTTCTAAAAATTGTTTTCGTGGGTTTTACCTCAAGATCGTCTGGGCTCAATAACTAGACATTTTAGAAAATATTACAAAAGTTATACAACTCGGTATCCACTTGGTTTTACACCTTTAAAACCAGACACACGTGTATTTAAAGCTCTAGCAACAGTAAAGTGTTTAGCGAGTTATTTATGGTTTAAAGTTTAAAGTCAGTATAAATTTAGGTGAGAAATAATTTAGTACATACATGATCCCTTTCTGACGACTCAGAACAAATTATACATTCACGGTACCATTCTGAGGAGCCACTCATCAGAATAGGACAATCCTCAGAATTGGATCGTTTGCGTATCTATATATATATACATATATATATATACGAGTATATATATATAATAGAAATTCATCTTATAATTCTCACACCCGAAATATTTACCGAAATAAAGATAATTTGAGGCCATTATTCAAGAACTATTCCCTACTATGTACTTCACAATGTCTGTCAATCATTATAAATAATATATGCACGATAAATTTAACTTTAACTAACCATTGCAGCATAAACTATTCACTGATTTGGGTGATATTTGAGCTCAGGCGAAATCAGTAGTTTCAAATCCATCTATTCACAGTTTGATGGAGAGGTATGAATACGGTCGTCTATTGTTAGGTATAATGGAGTGTGTAAATAATTGAGGCCAAACTGCTTCAACTCTTCAGCTATTTGCGTCGAATCACAAACAATCGCCTTTAGTTATTTTATTCTAAGTTTCATTAATCCATGGAATTAAATGCAACTTTTTGTTTTGTGCCAAATATATAATATATTTACTCATTGGTAGTATGTAGTTTTTGAACAACAACAATGTCTACTGTCCTTTATTAAGATCGAAAAGTATAAGGAATACGATCAACATAGCATTGAACCAATTTAGACCATCAAACTTGGTTTTTATTTCCGAGGTTTTCTTTCATGTTTCATACGATTAATCTATTTTGACGACTTTAGCAGTAAAGAAGGGCATCTAAGAAAAGTCTTTGATAGTATTGTGAGGTACTTCTAAATACTATTTAACATCATGCTCAATTAATGAATTCTTTTAAATTTTGAAGATTCCTTGAACTACTATATAGTGGATATCATAGTAAATTTGATCATGCAACTATATGAAAACATACGAATTTCAAACTAACTATGTAATATCAAATTATCCACATAAATATGAAAATATAAATATAGTAGATTTATTTATTTTACTGGGGTGTAAGTAAAATTACACTATTTAAATTGCTTTATTTTATTATTTTTTGAGTATTTAGAATTTATTACAATTATTAATATTATATGAACTCCAAAAATTATATCAGAGATTATGTAAAAATAAATAAATGAAATATACGGTGAGACGTCTGGAGTGAGGAGGGAGGGTTAACAATCCAAGTCTCCTGACTACCAAGTCATATCTTCACACATATTCTGGCCAACCTAGAATTTGCGAATCGTTTTAGTGTCTCAGTATAAATGGTTTTTGTATATAAGTTATAAGCCAGATATTTTCTAGCGGAGCAAGTACATTTGTGATCCAAGCGTTTACTGAAATTTTTTATATTTACCAATATAATAACATATACGAGTATAAACACTTAATTAAAATAATGTTATTGAGAGTCTGTCTGTGCGATAACTCGTCATACAAGGGTCATAGAGATGTAGTCCTTGCGTTTAATTTGATCCAAGAATGAAAGAATGTTGATTTTGAGGCCAAGGAACAGTTCGTCCTTTGTTGAGACTAGTCAATTTTAATTCGACAACAACCAATGCCTTGTTTCTTGAAAGACTTCACTAACATAACTATTTTGTAGTAACTTAATTTGATCACTTAATGTCATTTGAATTGTTACAACTCGCAAGGCACGAAGTTCCGTAATATTGTGTTTTATATCTGGAAAATCTAAATTAATGGTTTACCTAAAATAAAAAACAAATGTTAATTTAAATGAATCATAATATAAAACGAAATAGGTGGAGTAGATTACCCAAATCGGTGCATGAGTTCGGGTTTACTTGTTTTCTTAAAGAGAATATGGCTAAATGTACTACGTGTTTTTTTCCCAGGGCCCTCTGTGAGAAATTTCGAAAATTAATTTTCAAGCCTTTACATGTAAATTTGTATTGTGAATTTCAAATATGGTTAAATCACAATTAATTGGAATCAGGAATTTCTTTCAATCTTTCTTTGAAAATTTAAACAATGATATATTAATTTGCATTGAGTTCCAGTAGTTGAATCGACCCTATGTCCTCAGCCTTCACACAAGCATCCAACTATCAACGTAACTCTTAAAACCTGCTGCTATGTTGCTATATTACTCCCTAATATTACGCATTTTCTGTATCGTAATAAATTGCCAAATCTTACTAAACACAGCACAAAGTGACTCGTCTTACTTGTTTTTCCTAATCTAGTATGCAGGTAAAAATGTCTTACCTCGAACTCACCGCTCATTTAAGCATCTTATTTAAGTTGTCTTTCTAAACGTATTAATTCTCTAACATGGACGTTATTGTCAACTTTTGATTCGATTTTTTAGTATTTGCAACCATTATATTTTATTGTGTGAATGGAAAATTTTATGCAGAAGAAAGGAATGCTCCTGAAAATAGTTTCCTCTCTTATTTTGTCTTCATCTCATGTGCTTCCTTAATTTTAAAAACTTATTCTGCTTCTTAAAATCCTGTTCGATCACCCCTCTCTACATATCTTCTGTATGTAAAATTTTTCAAGAAAATTTCCTCTCTTACTTTAGATTTTTTTATCTACCCAAATTTTGACAGCAATACGATTTGTAGATTTGTTTCTAGAGATCTCTCGGTCATAAGAACTTTCAGCTACTGGCTTCGTTGAAAACGCCTTCCTTTTCTCTCGACCTTGAGGTCAAACTGCTCTAGACACACCCATCCTCTTAGCACTGTTTCAGGAGTGGACATATGCCCACGGTCCCTTTTAACAATTCTAATTCTGACATTTTTGAATAATTGATTTCATAGAAACAAATTTATTTACTTACACAGGCTTCTGGTGAATTCAATTTTACTGAAGAACAGGGTAGGGCTCTAACATACTCATAAAAGTGCGTAGGCTATGATTGAGGCCATTTTATATAGATTACTCAGATACATAATTAATCTTTAATGACACTGGACACATAACTGGTAGGAGAAAATATAACATACCTCAGCAATTAAAGAAATTAGCGCGGAAATATCAACTACTTGTGCTAAAAAAATAACTGGTACTTATTTATAACCATATTTGTTTAAGAAAAGGGCACTGTACACAAGGTATCTAATTATGATTTATTAAAGAAGTTTCTAAATATTTGGAGGTGTTGAAATTGTTAATTGCATTCAAGTGTACAAGTACTCCTTGCAATTCAGTCAACAAGTGATAACTCGTCTTGTTTTTGTTTGTGGCGCGTGGTGTGAGTTTAGCATAAATAAAAAGTAAAATGAATTTGGAGTATTATCAGTCCAAGTATTGTAAATAGTACTAATGTGTTTTACCACCGTGCGGATGCGGGTTAGAATACACCGCAGTATCTCTGCTTGTCGTAAAAGGCGACTAAAAGGGCGGAGCACACATGTCTGTTTTACGTGTATCCGTTGAAAGTTCCAAGTTCTGGCTAATCGCAATAATCCAGCTTTCCACAACCAAATCAATGCGGTTAACTTGCGGGCGTAGCCTCCGTTACGTTGGAAGTCCTTGTTGGTTAGAGGGTGCAACTTAAAAACTGGGCATTGAGAACTGTCTAAGGTCGTCGGGCGGAAGTCGAGGCAGAAACACCCTCCTCAGAAAACCGAAAATCAAGGTGGCAAAAGGGAGAAGATGGAACCTCCGAAGAAGTACCACAGGAAGCGTCCGGACGCTCTATTAACCAGACCGTCGGAGGGTAAATCAGTTGCTGATGTGCTGGAGGGAATCATCCAGAAGGCGAAACCTGAGAAGGGCAACTGTAAGGCCTCAGGACAATCCGTGCCGGTGAGCATCTTGCCGAGCACGGCGAAGCCACTGGAAGTAAGTTCTCTTTTAGCGCTGACCCTGAATTCAATCCTGGGTCTAACTACTAACGCAACAGTCCGCGTCCTCGAAACCAAGTCGAAGCTGGAATTGAGGTACATAGACGAACTCACGACCGAGTTGGAGGTAGACAATGCCGTCAAATCTGTCCATGTCTTTACGCTATCGAAGTAAAGACCTTCGTATCGAAGGCCGATTCTCGTGGATAGAAGATGGCAATCCTTACCCTGGGTGCCAGAGATGTAGCACAACTTCTAGCCAAGAGACACATCAAGATTGGGTGAGTCAGATGTCGCGTACGCAAAAAGTTCACGGCCTCCAGGTGTCTCAAATGCTTAAATTGTCGGTAGCAAATAGCTGCAGCGGACCCGATAGGACCAGTATCTGCTAGAAGTGCAGTGGTACGTACTACAATGCCAGTCCTGTGTTCGGAAGCCAGCTTGAAGGGCGAACAGGTGAGACACATATCGTCCCCGAAGCTCAGGTCTCAGAAGAAGTGATAAGAGTACTTTAATTGAACATGCTGAGAAGCAAAACAGATACTATCTTCCGTTCCGAGGCTCATACGTCTTGCTTCTCATTGAGTAATATCAGAACCATCGCTTCCCGGCAGTGGATTTTAGATTCTTCTGGCACTTCGGCAATCTGTATTCTAGACCTGGTAAAAGGCTCGGTTAGCTGTTTCCTTTGAGCGAGGAGCGAGGGTTCACCTTCTTCTCCAATTACCTACAACAAACCAACCCATTGTGGACTTTTGTCAGAAGATCGATTCCCTTGAGGACGAGATAAGGAACATCACCGACTGGATCATTGTTTGCGCCGATTTTAATGAGTGGATTTAAGTAAGATTTGGTTGATTCAAATGAGAAAATAAATATATTTCAATCATTAGTTTATTATAGAATACTTTATAAAGTATTGTAAATGATTGATAATAAAATATTTTTAATAGATAAATATATATATATATATTATTACATATATATATATATATATATATTATATATATATATATATATATATGTATATATATATATACATAAGAATAAGTACCTAAGTATCAAAGTTGTAAGCACAATTTTCAAACATTTTGTACTTGTTTTTCACTTAGGACCTAAATACTAAATATTAATATTTAATGCACTTTTATGTCGGCAGTACCCATTTCAATTTACTCAAATATTTTATTGATGAGTTCTTATTTTCTCTAAAGGATTTAATAGTGCTAAAAATCTACTAGGTAGTTTGTTTTATGGTTTTAGTCAAAGAATAGAAACAGTAGTTAAGAAGTTTTTTAAGTTTTATAATCTAAGGTAAATGTTGTGAAACAAGAATGTAAGTTAAGCCAGAAATCCCCTCGAGTAAAGAGCTACTTAATTATTCAGACTACTCCACCCTTAAAACACTCGCCCATTCATAACGTTCCTCATAGGATCACTTTTCAGTTTTACCGTTTCAATATCGCTAAAGTTAAGTGTATCGCAGAATTTCTATAAATACGTTTTTCTTGAATTAAAGAGTTCGTATTTAAATTTTTTATTTGAATTTAAAATCAT
Source organism: Homalodisca vitripennis (assembly GCF_021130785.1). NCBI lineage: Eukaryota > Metazoa > Arthropoda > Insecta > Hemiptera > Cicadellidae > Homalodisca > Homalodisca vitripennis. Next base: position 90,143 of record NW_025777261.1, read on the forward strand.
TTTTCACTATAAATAATGCACATATATCTAGCATACGAGGTAGCAAGTGTTTAATTAAATATGAATTAGGTTACTTTATGGTTGAATTTGATTTAAGAAACACATAAACTACATACGAATGAAAAATTTGTGTTAAAAAGTGTTACAACGCATATTTTTTTATTAAAGTAAGATAGATGTATTACTTTTCGCTGAATTAGTAGCTGACTTCCAGGAAAGAGAGTAACAATGCGGATACACATTTTAACAATGTCAATACATAAAGTCTGACTCAGTATTATAAATAACGCCAATATCTACTACTAATAGGAACAATTTTCCTTCGGATGTTTTGCTTCTGTGGAAGGATGGACCAAGAAATCGGTACCATGCCTTACTCATGAATGAATAATTGATTCTGTTAACTCCAATATTACACGTGTTATTTTATGTTTATTCTCCAGCATTTAAAATCAACCATTTGTCATTTTGATATGTTTAAATCAGTTAAAGCCAGAATATTAATGAGTTATCCACCTCACTATATGGACGGAGCACATTCCCCGCTTACACAAAGATAAAAAATTTAACTGTGTGTGTGATCGTGAATGAAAAATCAAGAATAATAAATTAAATAATGTTGACACTGGAGCTATTTAAATGTTATGATCATGTTAAGGGAATTAGATACGAAAGTATAAAAGTATTATTATTGATATGTCAGCTTACAATCTGCATCTATAAAAGTATTTCTCTGAATTCACTAATAAAATTTCAATTAAAGATACCGTATTCGTTGTCACTTGACTCAGCAACGACTCAACCCGGATATTATTGACCTTACTCATTACTCCATTTACCTTACTCATACTTTACTCATTATATTATAAACATCGAATATTAGGTAATTTGTCTCAATTACTTGTGAAATTCTGTTCTGATCTTTAAAATAGGTTTAAACATTGAATGATATTTAAAAATTCTACAACTAGTATGTTTCTCGACCTAACCGAAGAATTCAGTTGTAGACCAACCAAACTGCTTGATAAATTGGAGTCCCATGGTATTAGAGGCGTGCTCCTATGGAGGTTTATTTTGTAAGCCATGGATCACACGTTGTTCAGATTGCAAATCAAGTTTCAAACCCAATCTAATTGAGCTATGGGGTCCCTTAAGGCTCCATTCTCATTCTCAGACCAATCATTTACTTAGTCTGTTTCAATGAACGTAGGATCATGAATTTTGTATGGAAAAACTCATTCAGTTTGGCTTTCGCTGGCCTCAACAACTGAGTCCAGTACTTTCAAAGCCTCAGTCTGACAACAATTTCTTCAAAATCTAACTTGTTAGAATTTGGAGAACGGCCCGGACATTATTCTAGATAGAACCAATTAATATTAATAATAGAAATGAATCAATCGTTATGTCGCTCAAGTTACAGTTTATTATTATTCTTTCCGTCATTTTCCATTGTCTGCTGTGTTGTTCGTAATTTTAATTTGTGTCACTTGTATTGGTATAGAATAAAAGTAATTTATGTGACTGATTTCACTTTGCACTATGAATTGTGAAGTTATCGCCTGTTTGCCTTTTATCTTTTTTTAACGTTTCTAATTCCCAAAAACCCTTATTGAAATTATTTTATTTACGATACAGTTATTTTCAGATGAACAAATTATAACATTTATACTGCTAACAATTCCTACCTCAGCACTTACCAGAATTGTAATGAAATGTGTATATGTCTATAAGAACAACGCTACACTACATGTACATTAACTCCGTTGTTATTGATGGTAGGGTTATTGGGGGTGTCTCATTTAGACTATATTATTAATACGCTTCCAAAAGCTTTTAGTGTTCCTAGTAAGTATTATAAATTTGTAGTATTTAAATTATCATTCAGCTGAGTTATAGTGTTACTCATGGAACAATGCTCAGCCTAATTCTTTTCATCATCTTCGTGTATGTAAATGAATTATGGTAATTTAGGGTGTGATATGGAAGAATAGTACACTAAGCGTTGACATATAACACTTTGTTTTAAATACAAATTCCAAAATAATTCTAACTGGATTTTTCGATGCTGGATAAAATTGACAGTTGACAGTTCATTGACATATTCCAAAATAGAGTAATATTGAATTTCCACATACTGTGCACCATCTTTTGATCTCTCTCTCTCTCTCTCTTTCTCTCTCTCTCTCTCTCTCTCTCTCTCTCTCTCTCTCTCCAAAATTTTTTTTTCCTTTTGCATGTGAAGTTTTATATGTATACACTCTGTGGCCGATTTTTATAGTACTCACTCATACATTCACTGGCTAAATAAAGTTTCAAGACAATTTAATTTCTTTCATCAGCGGTCCAAATCGAACATTTCAATTTGAAACCAAACTTAATCCTGTTGTTTCAAATTTTTACTTGAGTACAAAGTACAAGATATGATAATAAACTAATATAAAAGATCAAACGAAGTTTATTACTTCTCTTATACTATGTACTTAATAGTTAGTCCCGTTCTATCAAATACATTAATATATATTTTGTATACAATTTTTGAACGGGAGAAGAAGATCATTTTTGGTGAAGTTATGTATAAAGTTTGCTTTAAGTTCTAATATCAAGGTAATTGGGAATAGTTTAAATTCTTATACATAAATTGTAAACTACAGAAATGTATGTGATCTAACACTCCCAGCCTGGACATGAAGATTATAATGATAGTAACTTACTGTATAGTAACCATAGACGTTTGGTTCTGGAATTAGAAGGATTCTATCGCCTTCAAACTTTCGGTTGATTACCAAACCTATACTATTTTATGATATGTTTAAAGTATTGTAGCTCCACTAAATTCTATTCTTATATTTTAAACTATAAAACACGTCCAATGTAAACATGCAGTTTTTAAATGTACCTATACAATTAAAGGAAGTCAATATATGTTTTAAATTACAATTTAATATACTGCAATTAGAAAAGTATACTTATTAATACTATAGGTACAGCTATAATATTTCAATACTTTTCATTCAGACAGAAATGATAAAATCTCGTTAGTCAACTGTAGATTTATAAAACCTCTATCTGTGTTTACAGTCGAGTGCACCGGACGGATTCGATTACTGTGGCCCATTACAAAGGATTACTGTTTGCCGAAGTCCGTTGTTTCAAATTTAAAGGATAAACCATCAACGCGACGCTTCCTCTCATAGGATATAGAATTGATTCTATATAAAATAGCCAATTGTTGGCCACTGATAAACTACATCGTATTTCCAATCCCGTTTGTACAAATGCGTAGTTCTTTTTCTTGTAATTGCAAGATATTTAAGAGAGAGCGCTCCTTACCTGCCAGGCGCGTATTTTAGGGCTTCAATTTTAAAAAGACGCTCAATATTAAAAGTACCTATACAAAGGACTCATCCCAAACTCATATATCTTTTTCACTATGCCTAAAATTTTGTTTTTCAATAGAAATGAATTTTCTTATGTGACTATCTGAGACTACAATTTTCTATAATGAATTATCAATAAAAAAATATCTGTTTAAAAATTAATTTTGTTATAAATTTCACTGGCCAAAATATCAGTTTTCAGAGAACACTGTTTTAATTCCTTTTTACAGTTTGATATCTTTAATATTATTGAACTGACTATGATACTGCGTTTATAAGAGACTATAACGGCGGACGAGATGTGCAGTAGAGGTTTGACACGTCTCTGAGGACAATCAATGTCAATACATCTACAAATACATCAACCAATACATCACATCGTGTATGTCATGTGAGACTCTAGTATAAACATTACATATTTAAACTGTCAGCATATTACAGCTAATACACTATTCTTGTAAATGTATACGTAACCACGCGTACGCGTACTCTCCCACCATTTTGATTCAATGCTTTATAAATAAATATAATCATCCATTATAAATACTGTAATGCTTTCCCATAAACCACCAAATCTATTAAGCTAATTAGTTTATCTTTTAAAAACATATAAACAGTAAATTTTCTGTCTTACGCTTTTGTTCAAAAATCTGTTTGAAAATTATTTGAATATCAAAAAAAATTAAGTGACTTTATAGGTGAAAAAAGATTGAAACTACGGGGAAAATGTTATTAGTCGCAGGCCAGTAAAAATTACTCATTGTCTTACATCGTGATTTTCATTACTTTATTTAGTAACTCATACAAATCTCACAATGTGTATTATTTGATAATTAAATTTGACACTAAAAAATCATTAATAAATGAATTTTAGGAACCTAACTAATGTAAACCAGTTTTGCGAATATTTCTGTCTGAGCTTTACTCGTTTATATTCCGTGATAAATTAAAATAAACTAAAGAAGTTAATATGCAATCCTTACTGTTTTCGTACCTTCAATAATTATATTTTTAATAAAAAACACGCGTATTTTTATTTGGCTAATTTAAACAGTTACTTCCGTTATAAGCTTGGTGATTCTGTTAGACAAATAGACCTGGTCTCAGCCACGAAGGTTAATACCGCGACCTGGGTCCGTAAGTATGCCTATATCGCATAGTTACTAAGTTCATAACTTCCTATAAATATTTAACCTAATGAATAATAAAGTATTATATATAGTATAATATAGTTTAATAGTCAAGTATAGTTTTAAATTCAGCTACTAAGGCAGTACTCAACTACCTTAGAAAATGTCCTAACAACGTAAGATAGAATATTACTCCCATAGAGATGAACAACAATGAATTATACTAGTTAAAAGTTCGTTGGGCTGTACTTTTGAACTATTATATCAATTATAGCTCTATAATATATTTACAATATTAACAATATTTTTCAGTTTAGACAGAAAAAAATTAGTAATGTTATTGTCAATGTCGTTTTAACTGTACATTTCATCAAATGTTAAGTATAAGACCTACAATACAATATATAAAACAAATAAACAAGACTTGATATAACTGTTAAAAAACCCAACTTTCTAATTTTTTTTTGCAGAAGTAGGCATCCGTTTTCTTTGTTAGTAGGGCCAGATTTATTGTGCAACCTCTTCCCAGGTTTAAGTTGTGTCAAATCCCTAGCTTGTAGAAAACCAAGATATGTTCCAACCCCTCTTCCGTACGCCTAAGAAAAAGGACCTTGAGCGTTGCCTCTGTAATGCCCGGACATTCAAATATGACGTGCTCGGCTGTTTCATCAGCCTCGCCACGTTTCCTGCACAGTGTTTCCTGAACCGGAATACCTATTCTGATGAGGTGGCTTCGGAATATTCAGTGACTTGTAATAAAACCATTCATCCGTAAGATATCAGTTCTACTCATTCAAAGGGCATCTGCTGCAATGTTCCTTGATGGTCCGTTGAGCATTCGCTGTTGCATGTACGTTCCCCTCAGTTGTTCTCCAATGTTTGTCGGTGTTTGTTAAACAGCTACTTGGCAACTGATCCACCTGCTAAGTTATATGAAATCCCACACGTTGGTTCAGGACCAGTAAGGGGACAGTTGGCTCCTAACTCAGCACACAACTCTCTGCCTCTTCGTTACCTGTGATTCCTCTATTTCAAAGCACCTATGTTAGAATAACTATGTTTGTTTTCGCTAGTAATTTCATGACCTTTTGGCATTCCTATACTGTCTTTGAAATACAGTAATGTTTGGCACTGGTCTGCAGAGCAGACCTGCTGTCGGAGTTAATGTAAATTTCTCGCGCAATCTGCAAGGGCTGTAACTTCAGACAATTGCAAGTTTGCCTAGGCTAAAGCTTAAAGCTAGCTTTAGGTGTGGCTCCCCATACCTCTGCCCCAGTGCCCTTCAGAGTTTACGACCCGTCCGTGTACCAGGTTAGAACATTCTTCATGTAGTCAGGCTCACCATTTGACCATTTCTTCTGTTTCAAACAATGTTGGACGATAAATAGTTTTTCCCAGTCCGAAACCTTTAAAATTCTGTCACAAATCATCTCTAGATTGGCCCAGTTTGAGAATTTCAAAGATCTTAGAGTGCTTACTAGCATCTTTAAAATGCCCTTTAATTAGAATATAAATCACAAACATTTTTCTAGAATATTTACGCATAAGTACTATTTATTCAGTATATATATCGTGTATTTGTGTATGCTTGATATCGGATGAGTGCTTCCTAAATTTACGTATTACTTAATTTGTTATAAATAGGAAGTATATCAATGTACTTTGAGATAATATTCAGTACTTATCTCTTTAGATAAATTATTAAAGTTTATAAGACAATGTAACATATTCTTTAGGAACGAAGATCCAATCGCCTCAGTCATATATTGATGTATCTTACATTTATTTTCTATTACAAAGTTTTATTCTATGAGCTTAAAAAAGAAGTAAGAACAGTATATTTAATTACATACCAGACCTATTTAGAGTACTTTATTTATTTTTTATTAAGAGTGACATGGTAGAGTTTCGTTAAGTCAACTTTGAGTTTATAAAATCTCCAGTTTGTGTTACAGTCGACTGCACCGGACGGATTCGATTACCGCTGCCCATTACAAAAGGATTACTGTGTTGCCGGATTCTATTGTTTCAACTTTAAATGAACCCACTGACGCGACGCCTCTGATCGTAGGATAATAGGATCCATTCCATTTCAAAGCCAAAAGTGGATTCTTCATTGAGGACAATAGAATATCCTTTTACCTATTCTGTTTGAATGTATGTGTGGTTTTTACCATGTTCATAAAGTTAGTATGATTCTTCTAAATCAGTTATGTAGATAGATAAACTGGACAATATTATCAGAGTTTTTTATTCTAGATAATACATACATGAATAATTTCAAAAATATAATATCAACAATTATATTTTTTTTTACATCTGCCAGGCAGAGTATGAATATAATTTGTTTAAACCATATATAACTTATCATTTTATAAAGATGCACACTCACAAACACATTTTAATGTGTCTATAGATGATTTTTTATTGTTTACGTACTTTGAAACTAATACATGTTTTTAGTACATGCACGTTTCACGAAAAAAAGAATCAACTAAGTTTATCTAATTGGGCAGCAAAGCATCATCAAGGGGTTATGGATCATTAAAATAAATGTTTATATATACCATATGGCATAATTTCGACGTCAGTATTAAAAATCTCATGATATTACAAGGTTACCAGAGACTGAAGATGAAAACCCTCCTGAGGTCAATACAAAATTAAGAGTCATGCATTTCTGTACAGTTAAAAAACCTCATGCAAATGGCGAGTTTTGGATTTTTGTCCGAGAACGTTCCTTATCATATATGTAAGCATTCGAAAATCAGTTACTAGAAGAAGCTCATATTTCTGAATCCAATCCTTTTTTTGCTGCAAAAAACCGGAAAACTAATTCTTCTAACTTAATCATACTTTACATCAAGGTAGTAACCGATACAAATATCTTGACATTTTATGCGTCAAGGAGTCTTAAACTTTAAAGTATAAGATCGTTAACTTTGAGGGCGAGTAACATTTACGTGTATGGAGGTTAGTAATAGTCTTTCGGAGAAACTAGACAATTCCTAGTGTTTCTCTAGGAGCCTCTAGTGGAATACCCTACTCAATAATTCATCTCACCAGAAACTGGTACAGCTTATAGTCTATAGTTTATCCATGTTACAATAACACATTATATATATAGGGTTGTATGATAAAAAAGTCTACATTTGTCAAATAATTGTCACACCCTTCTGTGACGAAATCTGGGTGTGACAAAATCGTAATATATCAGTCTGGGATATTATTTAAAGTCTTACTCAGGTTGTGCCGTTTGTTTAAAACTATCCGTTACGCTAAGTTTTAATATTAACTAATAATGAAATCCTGGAAGTTTTACGACCATCTGTAAAAGATATTCATACGACAGTTTTATAGTTTTTTTGTTATTTTTCTTATGAACATAAATGACGGTACGTCATCTTAAAAATATTAAACACTTAATTTATGAACAATCTATGAGATGAGAAAATATTTTATGACCTACATATTTCCTTACTCCGTGCTCAACAGCGATTAAAAAAACATGACGAAATTAAAAGTATTGTTATTATCAAACTTACAACATACTTTCTATACTTATAAAATAAATTAAATATATTGAAAATAATTATTAAACAATTAAACATGTGATTCTGCTGTCATAAAATAATGTTTATACAGAATAGTTCGTTATAGGTTCCTTAAAATAGTAATAGTTTGTTAGCTCTAATGCAATTTTAGATCCCCAAATGGGACTGGAGAACAGTCAGTCGTAGCCCTTGAACTAACCAGGGACACAAGGAACATTTGTGTGAATCGCGTGCAAAGGAACCCACATACAAACATCATTGTATTTTTTATATAATAGGATAGATCAGTACATATTACATAATATTAGTATTGTTTATTTAACGTTGGAGCAACAGTGGGTATATTATGCAGATTGTGGCCATTGTGCAACTTATTTATACATTCATAGTTTTGATTCTTTTATACAAGGCTAAATCAACTTTTTCACTAAAATTCCAAGACCTGAGTAAATTATAAGAAATGTTTTTGACATATTTTCGTGATCATGACAGCGAGGTAAACCCAAAATTGTGTGTCGGAAAAAACAACTCACTCTAAGCGGAAGTGCATACAGGTAAATATCCTACAAAATTGCTAAGCCTGCTTGTAACAGCTAATACGTGATAAAATTTAGGTCCTTAAATTTGAGAAATAAGTACACGCATTCCTAGCAGAAGGCTGAAGACATTTAAATAAAAGTTTTAAGCATACATTTTAACAAATATACCCTATGTTGTCCTCTACTTATTCATTTTATTCCATAACGTTTAACGTAAAATATTACCTTTTTGATGTTAATTATGCTGTATTCAAGAAGGCTTGCAGAATTGTATTAATCGTGGTTAAGAAAAGAGAATACACACAGTTCTATGTAGAGTTTTGGAAAAAGTTCTGATAGCACGTTTTAGTTGCTATATAATATAATAATATAACAAAAAATATAACGATATTGATTTCATGTTTATTTATGTAAAAAATGATGTACGACTATTAAAAAATCTGATAATATGATTATAATTTTGATGCTATATAAAATGTATCTTGGAAAGACTTACTAATTTTCATTCCCATAATATGAACGAGTAAACCATGCTCGTTATGAAAACGAATAAGTACAGTTGTCTACGGCGTGCTTAAAAACTTAAATAAATACCTGTGTTAACAAGGCAGATTTGATTTAGAAGTTTTTTGAAAAAATATGTCGCTCGACATGACTGACTATATAATTTAGCTAAGTTACATTGGATAATTCTTATTGAAACCACAACAATAAAGATATGCATTAAAAAGTAAACTAAATAAATTGTAGACAGTAATAGTTTGGATTTTGACGAAGGTATATAGATTTGTCAAGTTAGCATTCAGGCATAATTCCAAAAACTATAACCGTTATATACCAAAAACTGGCCATTCAATATCGTAAGAATTATCTTCTCCTTAGAGTGAGTTTCATTTATTATGAAATCTCTTTGGCACATTTCGTCAAATATTACACCACAACCATACAAGTGACAATGATGGAATTATATCCAGTTGTATACTCTTATAGTGTTCGAGTTATCGATCCCATTTGCTGTGTTACACATAAAAAATGTCTAAGTTTAAATAATACAGTTTATAAAAATCTTTAGCTAAGTAAACTAAGTTAATTTAAAGATTAATGATTTAGTTTTCTGTGAGACGTTAGTGACGATTTATTGTTAGTTTGATGCGATGACAATAAATTGCTGTTTTATTGTTTGTTTTAAAATATTACCAATAGAAAAATAGGTATATACAAATTATCATGGAAAATGAAGTAGAATGGGTTCTGTACTAGCATAAGTACATAAGTACTCTAGCAAAACATCTGAAAATATAATAAAGTTTTTTTATGCTATAGTAATTTTATAGTTTAATAAATAATAGAGTTTAAACACATAAATTCAAGAAGCATATTTTATTTTGAGATGAAAATATTACGAATTAGTACTGTGGTAAACATATTTAAGGACTTCCCAAACTAAACGATAATATACTTAGTAAATAAAATCACAACTTAGTGCTTATAGTGGTTTAGTGTCTTTTACATGTATGATTTAAATATTTCCTTTACCTTTAGTTAAGTTTACATAATTTATACAGAAGCGTGATAGAGAATTTTTTCACTGTGCGGATGTGCAAAATACATATTTAGTATAAATTTTGAGTAAACCTTAAATCATAAAATATCGGTTTTGAATAAAAAAAAACTCGTACATATGTAGATTGCCGTAGTAAAACACCGAAATCTTGGTATGTGAAAACCATTTAAAAATATTGTGTAAGATTTGTATAGTTTAGGGGATGTATTAAGTGAAGCATGAAAGGAAATACAGTTTTAATAAAGAAGATTAGGCCTTCAAATTATTTTTGTCAGATAATTCTTGTGCTCAAAGTTTTGGATACGACACATATTTGAATTAGTTCCTCAATGTTATTTTACCTGTTTCTCCCAAAAGTTAACTTCATGTTCATATTTATGTGTTGGTGTAATCTAATTATATTATTGTTTATACAAAATATAGCCCCATCGAGAAACTGATTCCTCCGTTCAATTAGAGCGATGAATTTATTTAAATACAGTTATACCTAAATTGAAATGTAAATTTAAAAATAAAAATATGGTTTCCAACATAATAAAGCTTTTCTTAATGTTTCTTAAGAATAAACTGTTAAGTGTGAAAAAACCACACGGTGAGAGCGCGTAATTATGTTTTGCTCACAATCACTTAATATACATAGTTTTATGAAACTAAATTATAACAGTGTTTATGATGAAAGGCTATTGGATGAAAGCTCATAAAATTGGTGAAGTTTCATATCCCGGAAACATAAAGAGTATAGGATTTCATAGGAATACCTGTAGATGTATTCATTTAATACATTCCTCCTGTTTATAAAAAAAACAAAAAAAACACTAAATTAATCCGACATTATGTTTATGAAATATTTTAAAACGGTTTATAAAAAATTGATGGCTCAGTTAAAACATTTTTTTAAATATTTTACCTTTTGTTGGTTTCCTATATCTTTAGTGCCTGTATATACTATTAATAGAGTTGTCTAGTCATAGAATTCATTGCTTCACATTTCAATAGGGTTCTATTAAAAGAATTATTGTACAGTTATGAAATTGTTTATGAATTATATAATATGTGTACGGGGCTACAAAAATGTAGCTTTATATGAGCAACAACTAAACTATAAATTATAATTGAAAGGGAATTAAGAAATCATATCCATCCTGTAAAATTGTCTGCCAATGTGACGATACTAGATTAGCTATGATCAATAAGAAGGCTAATAACAAACAGCTGTGCCCTCCCTC